>NW_028073751.1:1791908-2071680 GCF_014824575.4 Sturnira hondurensis
TTGGTTTTAATGAAGGACTTAGAGCAAATGTATTGTTTGACTCTTTCCTTTCTTATTTTAGTGATTAAACATTTTCTTGTTCCAGTAGAGTTCCAGAGTTGAGAAACCAATATATGTTAAATTGTAGCCTTTACATAGGCTACAACTGTTTTTTCCACTTCTCATAAAGCTCCCATGTAGTAGCTTCTCAGATGTTTGAGTGCCATGTAAACTAAAGAGAAAGTTTGCATTACTATGTGTGTTGTTGTTAAAAGGCATAAAAAGTTCTCTCTATATAGACTTACATTGTTCAGAATTTTACTTTTGGGGGGTTATGCTTAATAGGTGGAAGATGGTATCTTGAAACTGAGGAATGCTGGCACTGAACAAGACTTGGGAATACAGTATAAAGCCCTGAAACCTGAAGTGGATAAACTGAACATCATGGCAGCTAAAAGGCAACAGGTATAGTCATGATTGGGGATATATTAAAGCTGTTTATATTGTTACCTAGTGGGGAAGATTTATTTTACCTAAGTTTTCTGAAGTTACCAATACCTCCCTCTGCTAACATAGCTCCATTAAAACATTTAATTTACATGCCCTGACTGGTGTGGCTCAGTGTGTTGGGCATTGTCTTTCAGACTGAAGGGCTGCCAGTTTGATTCCAGGTCAGGGCACATGCCTGGGTTGTGGGCTGGGTCCCTCGCTGGGGGCATGCAGGAAGCAGACAATCGAAGTTTTTCTCTTTCTCTTTTTCCCTCCGCTCCCCTTTCTCTAAAAATAAATAAAATCTTCTAAAAAACATTTAATTTACAAGTATCTTTTTAGTATTTTTAAAATTAAGTTGTATCCATATTATATTCCTATTTTCAATCCTGTAAAAATTTTCCTTTAAGTAGCTAGCCAATTTGTGATAGAGTAGGAGGTGATAGTTACATTGTCTTCAAGGATTAACTTGAGTTGGTAATGGAGTTTAATTCAGATTTTTTAGAAACCTTAAACTAGTTAAAATGTAATGGAATTCTATATCAGAAAAGACCTCTCCTTTCTCTCCATAGTTCTCACTTAAATTTTTAAAAAATTTATTGATTTTTAGAGAGAGAGAGAGAGAGACAGACAGACAGACATCAATTTGTTGTTCTACTTATTTATGCGTTCATTGGTTGGTTCTTATATGTGCCCTTACTGGGGATTGAACCTGCAACTTTGGCATATCAGGACAATGCTCTAACCAGCTGAGCTACTTTGCCAGGGCTTATATTTTCACTTTTGAAGTATATTTTAGATTCCTGGGCTTGGAATCTGTGTAGATGGAGAGCCAACTAACTAGTTATATACAGGTTTCTGAATAGGTCAGAGGGATTAACACCTGTAACCTCTGCACTGTTCAAGGATCAACTGTATTTCTTATTAATCACTATTAGTAGTTTTCATTGTTTTGGGAATTTGCGTTGTGTGCTATGTGGATCCATGTTTTCATTTCCAAGCTTTGCTAGCTCTGGAGTTTTTGCTGTTGAGATGCTTTGAAGTGTTTCCTGTACCCTTCCTGTGTATGAGATGTGTGGTCTGTAGGGAAGATGCATGTGACAGTGTTCAGCTTCTTAACAACTTCCATAGTTCTGATCAAACCTTTAATTCTTATTTTTAAAGAAGCTCTGAAAATAGGAATTCTTCTTATTGTGAACCAATATCTGTATCAGTTAGCATATTACACTGCAGTTCACAGAAAAGCCAGCTCCAAAACTACTTGAATAGTGGAGGATTTATTTTCTCACTAATTGGAAGTCCCAAGTTAATGTTTCTGACTTTGGAGTTGTTAAATTTAAAGGCTTTGCAGTATCATCAAGGGTCCAAGTGTTTTTTAAAATTTTTCTAAAATTGGTATTTCAGAGTGAGTAAGAGAAACATTGATTGGTTGTTCCACTTATTCACGTGTTCGTTGGTTGATTCTTGTATGTGCCCAGACTGGGGATTGAACCTACAACTTGGATATATATTAGGATGATGCTGTAACCAACTATGCTACCTGGCCAGGGCAAGGATCCAGGTTCCTGACATTTTCCAGCACTGCCATCTTCAGTGGGTCTGGCACTGGGTGGCTGCTAAGGCTCTAGACATGACATTTATACACATCATTATGTCCATTGAGAAAAAGGGACTGTTCCAAATGTCTGTCTAGAAGCAGACAGTCCAGAAGCCCCTACTACATTTGCCTTAAATCTGAACTGTGTAATACTGCCATTCCTCACTGATCATTGGTAAGAGGAAATCAGTTACTATGTCTGACTCAGAGTAATGAAGATCTTCCTTATGATCTGGGATGGAGGGGCCTTCCCAAGGGTGGGAACACCCAACAAGAGCTGTGACTTCGAGCGTGAGGAAAATGGGGTCAGTGCTCTAAATGTCCATATAACAGTCTTAGCTTTGAAGACTTCACAGTGACTTTCATTTGGTTATATTTACATTAGTATAATCATGCTACCCTACAGGCTTGAGAGAATTAAATAATATATGTAAAGTATTTAATATAGTGCCAGGCACTAAGTAGGCTCTAACCAGTGGGCAGTTGGTGAATAATAGTTATTGCTCATATTTCAAGCTATAAGATGTGATCAGACTGAATCTGCACATATGAGAGATCCTGGTTTTATATCTCTAGTATTTAATTTTACAAATGATAATATAGCTAGATTTGGTATACTGTCTCAGTAATATAGCTAGTATATACTCAGTGTACTTTTAGCATCTTTACTAGTGTTGGCTTACGTCTCAGTCACATAAATCTCAAGGAATTTTTTCCTTTTGCTGTGTCTTATTGCTCCTTAGGAGAATTTGTTATAATAGTATGCTAATTCTATTAATATGACAAGCTGGCCATGTTGTGTCTAAAATTTATTTTACTTAATGTTCTTGATATAAATTCTTATTTAATACCTGAACTAAATGTTAGATATATTTAAAAAGTAAAGTTTGGCAAATAGTCACACTGTTTTAAAACCTAGTTGTGGTTTATGAAGACTTAATATTATATGAGAATATTTAGACTGACACTATTGCTTATCTTTGTAAAATGCTAGAATAAGTAAGTCAGTAACGTTCTTGAGATAAAACATAATAATAGTTCAGAATTTTATATGCTTTTGGAGAAACTTACTGGAAATGCTGCCTCAGTTTTAAATCTGTGTGCTATGAATCCATGAATAATTTTAAAAATGTAATTTCTGATGTATTAATAAAAAGATAGTAAATTTTAGACATCTCCAAAATAAGATATCATAAAAATCTTGAAGATACTAGCTAACATGCTGGATGATCTTCCGTTTGTCCTTCCATATGTTTTCCGCTCTTGTTCACTCTGCTCTCTGTCCCAGGAACAGAGAGAGCTCACCTGTCTGGATTGCATCCAGGGGCTCCTTTGCTTTCTGGCTCTTGGTTGCTTTGGCCAATAGGAGCACTCGTAGGAGATCAAAGGACAAAGGAGAGTGAGGCTGGGGTTTTATTCCCCTGGTTCCCTCCCTGCTGGTTGTTCTGGGTGGCTAAAAGTCATATCCTTCGTCTGAGGTATTCTCCGCATACCTTGTTCCCTGGTTTCTGCTAACCACAGCCTCCTCCTGTCTGTTAAGGCCTAAGTGGCCTAACAGCCTTGTGGTTTCCCTGTGTTTTGCCCATACCTTTGTGGCGTAGTCCCTAAACAATCTTTAACTTAACTAGTTTGATTTTACTATCTGTTTACTACTTGTATCTCGAGTGATACACATTCCTGTTTTGAAGATTATCTTGGGTTTGTAGTGTGTCATGGTCATTTATAGTTTTCCTTGGGCCTGATTCTTTAACCTCCTATAGTAAAATTCATTCAGTAGGCCGGCTGTAGGTTCCTGTGTGCCTCCTGTTCATAAAATGGCCTTTTGTAGGATCTGGGCCTTGGTGTCTATTCCTATAAACTAGTGTTTTGTTTTTGGGAATTAGAATGCTACTTTTTTCTTTTTTAAGTCATCACCTGAGGATATGTTTATTGGTTAGAGAGAGAGAAAGAGAGAAACATTGATTGGCTGACTCTTGTTTGTGCTCTGTCAGGCATCAAACCTGCATCCTAGACATGTGCCCTGACTGGAAATCAAACCTGCAGCCCTTTGGTCCATGGGATGATGTTCCAACCAGCTGAGCCACTGGCCCAGGCTAGACTGCCACTCATATCCTAAGGTCCCAGCCTGGTGGAACCTTCATTTTCCCTTTTGGATATTGCTCACTGGCCTCCTTCAATAACTGGCCCATTTTTCTGTGTTTCCTGGCAGGATTTCCTCTGTTGCTGTATGCTTAGCCCCCTGGACTTTTTTCTGTCCCAAGGCATGGTGTGTAATAATTTACCTCATTGAGCCTCTCATCTTTGCACACAGCACTAGTCCAAAAAGGGGTATTACCTCAAGAGCAGTATTTGGGTTCAGTGTATACCGGCTCCCTTAGCTTCTCTTGGATCGTTTAAGCAGCAGCAGCCACCTGTTAAGGAAGTGCTAAATGTCATGTCTCACGCTCTCTGGAATTTACCTGTTTGTTCTTAAGGTTTTTCTGAGCATGAACATGTTTGTAAAAGAGTTCTTCAGGGGCAGGGAATATCATTCCATTTATCTATTTACCTGCCCAAGGCAAGCTGTTTTTTAAAAATAAGGATGAAATCTGCTATGACTTTTGGCAAAGTCTTTCCCTTGTAAAATAGGTGGGGCAGAGGTTAGGATGGGCCATCATTGACTGGTTCCTGAGTGGAGGATTACCTCTCCCTCACACTGCCAACTCTGGCTTGTTCACATATTTGTAGATTCATCTTACCTAATCTATGTTTGACTTCCATGATTATTTTTTTGAAAACCTGAACAGACACATTGGTATTGGATAGTACTGCTAGTGTTGTATGTGTAAATTTTCTGGACTGACTGGGTTTGACCATGGACTGTTTCTTTAAGTATAGTCATTTGAGTGTAATAGAAGACACCTGATCAAATGTATTCATGGCTATAATTTTATATTGAGAGGTAAATGAGAGGAAACTTTCACTTGAATTTCCAGCTCTTGGTAAGAGAGAGTGTTTTTTTAAAAATATATTTTATTGATTATACCATTACAGTTGTTGTTCTATTCCCTCCCTTCATTCTCCTCCACCCTGCACACCCTCTCCCCCACCATGCCCCCCCTTTAGTTTATGACCACGTGTCTCAAGTTCTTTAGATTCTATATTTCCCCTACTATTCTTGCCCTCCCTCCTACCTATTTTCTACCTACTGTCTATGCTACTTTCTGTACCTTCTCCCCCCTTCTCCTCCTCCCACTCCACTGTTGCTAACCCTCCATGTGTTCTTCATTTCTGTGGTTCCACTCCTGATCTAGCTGTCCTCTTGGTTTGCTTTTGTTTTAGGTGTGGTTGTTAATAACTGTGAGTTTGCTGTCCTTTCACTGTTCATATTTTTCATCTTCTTTTTCTTATGTAAGTCCCTTTAACATTTCATAAAATAAGGGCTTGGTGATGATGAACTCCTTGAACTTGACCTCATTTGGGAAGCACTTTATCTGCCTTTCCATTCTAAATGAAAGCTTTGCAGGATAGAGCAATCTTGGATGTAGGTCTTTGGATTTCATCACTTGGAATACTTCTTTTCAGCCCCTTCTTGCCTGGAAGGTCTCTTTTGAGAAGTCCACCGACAGTCTGATGGACACTCCTTTGTAGGTGACTGTCCCCTTATCTCTTGCTGCTTCTAGGATTCTCTCCGTCATTTTAGTCTTGGGCAATGTAATTCTTATGTGCCTCGGTGTGTTCCTTCTTGGGTCCAACTTCTTTGGGACTCTCTGATCTTCCTGGATTTCCTGGTCCTTTGCCAGATTGGGGAAGTTCTCCTTTATTATTTGCTCCAATAAGTTTTCCACTTGTGACTGTTCCTCTTCCCCTTCTGGTACCCCTATGATTCAGATGTTGTAACGTTTAAAGATGTCCTGGAGGTTCCTAAGCCTCTCCTCATTTTTTTGAATTCTTGTTTCTTTATTCTTTTCTGGTTGGATGTTTCATTCTTCCTTCTGGTCCACTCCCTTGATTTGAGTCCCAGTTTGCTTTCAATCACTATTGGTTTCCTGTGCATTTCCCTTCATTTCAGTTAGTTTAGCCTTCATATGTTCCTCTAATTTGTGACTATAATCAACCAGTTCTGTGAGCATCCTGATCACCAGTATTTTGAACTGTGCATTGGAGAGGTTCGCTATTTCTTGGTCACTTAGAGTTATCAGCTCTGGGGCTTTGAGTTCTTCTTGAGCCATAATGTTCTGGTCTGTATCCACCTGTTATGTATGAGGAGCGGAGCCCTAGGTGTTCACCAGGGCAGAGCAACCCAGTGGCTGGGTTGTGATGCTGTATGTGGGGGCGGGGTCAAAGGAAATCAATGGCGGTCCCCTCTGCCTCCTCCAGCTGCTGGGGCCACGCGTGGTCTGTCTCACTGCTCACTCCTTTGCTGGGTTTATCTGCGCGCACAAATGTGCAGCCATGCTCAGCCTGCCCCTCACCCTCACTGGGTCCGAGATGCCTGCATGCCTGGGTTGCCTGGGTTGGGGGATCCTTCCTGCCCGACTCTGCTTCGCTGCTGTCTCCACCCCTCTTACCGATCCCGGTTGGACGGTTCGTTGTTGTCGGACTTCCGTATAGTTCAGTTTTCTGTTCTTTGGCTGCGTCTTTGTTTACTAAACCTTTGTTGTATTCAAACTTGGTTGTGGGAGAAGGCACAGTGTTTCCACCTATGCCTCCATCTTGGTGGAAGTCCCCCAGAGAGAGTGTTATAGATTGTTTAAAAGTTAGTTTCTGATTCTTGGTCACTGCATGTGAAGTTCGTTAATATTACATTGAAAGCAGTCACTTCTTCCTTCTGTTTTCCATTTGTTCCTGAGTCTGCTTGAAACATAACTGAATAGGTGAAGTTGAATCAGGAAGGTTAAAGTAGACAAGGGACTCTAATTTCCTAAATGTTTTATTGTTTAAAAGCTCACTTTTTTTCACTAATCTGGATTACTTAAAGGCACTATATATCTTGAAAAGAATACTTATGATTCATCATTATTTTTACAGTAAATTGTGTTGCCTGTGATTGTGTTCATTTTCTTATCTGTACTTTAAAAAACTAGTTTCTTAGTGCTACGGCAAAATCAGCTCTAAGGAAAGTAGACACTTTAGCAGTTAGTACAAATGATGATATTTGCCATTTTTGTCATAGAATAGAATATATTCCCCAGTGTGGGAGCAACTTTGCCAGCAAGTCCCCCCATCCACCATGGATGAAAGTAACACTACCAAGACATGATCTGCTTGGGGAGGAGAGGTGGCCAATCTCTCAGAGGAGAAAGGCCAAGAGCCCCTTCCTCAGTGGCTTTTATTGGGTTGTAATACACAGGAATACAGGCGGCAAAGATCAAACAGTAGATAACATTTCAAAGAAATCTGAGGGCTCAGTCTTAGTCAGTGTCTGTCAGGAAAGGGGGGTTGCAAAAACTTTGGGACACATACTCGTTTCCTGCTCAGACCCTTATCATATGAATGAAAGCACTCTTAGCAAAAGTAGGCTTCACAGGGCTTTGTGAAATCTTTCTTATGCCTGATCACCCCGGATCCCGATCTAGACAGGCAAGGGAGGACTGCACTGCCTCCCTCATCACAGGTTTTCAGGCTTAAGTGGATTAGAGCCAGAAAGTGCTTCTCCCAGAGGACATGGGGACTCGGGCTATGTCAGAATAGCTGGGGGGTGGGGTGGAGGGGTGAGGGTCCATCACTTTCTCTTTGTTGCAGCCCCCCGAGTCCTTCCATGATAGCCTCCCAAGTGATCGTGTCTGGCTTAGGTTACTCCTCCTCTGAGGAGTCTTACCTGTCATGGACTGCCCAACCATGCATTGGGGGCAGGGGAGTAAGCAGAGACAAGCTTTGCAAGCTTTGTCTCCTTGTGGCTCGCATTCCAGAGGTCGCTCACTCATCCTTAGTGATGGGAGGCAGTTACAATTCCTGAAATAAGGCAGAGCAGTTCCAAACACCCCAGTACTTTGTAAATAGGAATTTATTCAGAGATACAGTGTGGTATGAACAAGACATTTAGAAAATGTCATACAGAGCCTGTGCTTAAGCATAATGGTTAGCAGTAGCCCTGTGTCATAGCTTGAGTTTTGAAGTAATCATCAATTCTTTAAATCCATGGGGCCCTGTTTTGGAATGTTTAACCTAATGTAGTCTATGGAAAGAAGGTAGAAGGTTATCATACCAGGCCAGGCTGTGGTTTTAGGAAAGTCAGGCACTGAATGGTAATTCTGACACTATTAACTTCAGGTGACCACAAGAGTCTTTGGTGACCTTTATAGGAGGCTGTACCAATCTAGGTTATAGGCACTTAGGAAGAATGTCAAAGCTGATTGCAAAATATTTTATAAAGCATAGGACAAGTACGCTTTATAGGCAAATGCCTCTCTAGCAGACTTAACATCCTCGAGGTTGTGGTGAGGGCGAGACATTTAGAAAATGCTACCTAGAACTTGTGCACCAGCTGTTTAAGCATAATGGTTAGCCTTAGCCCCCTGTCGTAGCTTGAGTCTTGAAATAATCACTGATTCTCTGAATCCACAGGGTCCTGTTTCTGAATATTTAGCCTAATGTACTGTGCTACAGGGCATTTGGAATGCTGTGAACTATTACGTGCAAATTCAGATTCCAATGAGAAAAGTATTGTAGGAGGAAAAGAAAGCTGTTATATTATTCAAGGTTTGAAAGATGCAAACCTGAAATATGTAGTGAGATGAAGTTTTAGATAAATGGAGCCAGTTTGGTGTCTATAATGCTTAATTAGGATCACATCTAGAAAGATGAGCCATTAAATAGCTGGAGTCAGAGTTTGAGTAATTGACTCTGGTTTTTCTAAGTCACTTTGCTTTTACATATTTACACATGTAATACTTATTTTTAACACATTTAAATTTGTACTCTAAGATTCAGTTGGTGGCATTAACATTGAAATTCTACGGTTACATAAAATAGAGTTGGAACAGCTTGGTGGGCACTTACAAAGCCTATCCAGGAAGTATCCAGCCACACAATGTGAAAAATAGAGAAATTTATTGAAGAAGATACAAGATACAAGAAATACCATACACACAGGACAATGACGCCTCAGTCCCTTCAAAGTAGGCACCTTGGGACCTCACACAGGTCTCCCAGTGTATCTTCCACTGTTCAAAACACGGCAAAATCCTTTACTGGAGTCACCATCAGCTACCCATCATATTTTCCTGAAGCGAATTAACAGTCTGAAATCTCTTTCCTTTCAAAGGTGATTTTAGTTTTGGGAAAAGCCAGAAGTCACAGGGCACCAAATCTGGGCTGGGGGGGCGGGGGGGGGGCGCTGAGTCATCTGGGTGATTTGATGTTTTGCCAAAAAATTCTGTACGAGACATGATGCATGATCTCTCAACCAAAGAAGAACATTGAGGTAGTACTCCTTATAATTGTTTGGCCTGGAGGGGTGTACTGGTAATGGACAACAACTTCCCAATCAAAAGACACAGTTAACATGGTTTCCATCTTGGTGTAACTTTGATGCACTTTTTTTGGGCGTGAAGAACCAGCCAACTTCCACTGGTACAGCTGGGCCTTCGTTACTGGATCATAGCTGTAGACCCATGAGTCATTTCTGGGTATGACCTTCATTAGGAAGTCTGGTTCATTGGTAGCGGTTTGAATCAAGTCATTAGCAACTGAAGCACCGTGTTGCTTCTGGTCTGGTAGCAGAAGCTACAGAATGAATTTTGCCATGACACATTTCATGCCAAGACTTCGCATCAAATCTTGGACATAGTAGTTTTTGGAATCCCCAGATCAGCTTCTAGTTCTCACACTGTCAGTTACTGATCTTTGTTGATTGCAGCCCATACACGTTCCTCATTCTCAGGAGTTCTGCTTGTTGCAGGCCTTCCAAAACATGGATTATTTAACAGATTCTCGACCATCTTTGAAGGGTTTGTGCCAGACTTTTATTTGTGCTGCTCTCACTGCAACATCCCTGAAAGCCTTGTGAATATCTGAATAGTTTCTGCAGAGGACTGTTCAAGCATAATGCAAAATTTAATGCAGATTTGTTGTTTTACTTGCTCAGCCATTTTGAATGTGGTGGCCACTCGGTACACATGCTCACTTCNCTTCCAAAACATGGATTACTTTTAACAGATTCTCGACCATCTTTGAAGGGTTTGTGCCAGACTTTTATTTGTGCTGCTCTCACTGCAACATCCCTGAAAGCCTTGTGAATATCTGAATAGTTTCTGCAGAGGACTGTTCAAGCATAATGCAAAATTTAATGCAGATTTGTTGTTTTACTTGCTCAGCCATTTTGAATGTGGTGGCCACTCGGTACACATGCTCACTTCAGCAGTGCCTACCACCCCTGCTGACTAAGTACAGTGAAGTTGTCATTGTTTATGCATGCACATTCCAGTCCACTCTCCTTTGCTGCCAGGTTACACTGATGTCATGCAAACCATTCTTGTTATATTAACAGTGGCTGGACTTTTTCCAGGCAGACATCTTCTGTGGTGATGATCCGCATTTACTAAAGACTTAGCATTTTGATCCATATTTATTAAAGACTTACTGACTGTATTTTTCTGTGTGTAATGCACACATTTTTGCCCAAATTTTTGAGGGAAAAAATAAGGATGCACATTATACATGGGCGTACTGATTGCATACCTTGGGTATAATAATCCATGCATAACGCACGTGGAGACATGGGTGTACTTATACACAGCAAAATATAGTGGTTCTTTTTTATCTTTGAGTAATTTCAGTTAACAGTGGAATATCAGAAGTACTCCATTGTTATCTTATTGTTGGTATCTTTTGTCACTATGCATAGCCACTCTGCTTGTCTACTAAGTAGGAGCTGATAGTAGAAACCATGCCAGTAACCTCAAATTCTTTTAACTGTGGATTACATTCTAATTATGGGGTAGAGGAAATTGAAAAAGGGCAGTTTCACTTCAGACCACATGTATATAAAGTATTGCAATGAGATATACACCGTTTGATTTAGTCATGAAACACATGAGCCTCACTCAGCTTTGTGCCTGATGACCCGTGTCCTAAGGTGGTCTTTCGGGTGGGGGAAGGGAGGGAAAAGTTGTGTACTTGGGAGAACATCTGGATGATTTGCACAGTTCATGTACACCTGTGATACCCATCCCAGGTTTCACAAAACTCTTGTGATGAATTTTTATAGCTTGATAAAAAGCTCATAATCTTAATTTTGTTTAGATGTATCTCTGAATGACTTTTCTATTTTGGCTGGACTATTCCAAACATTTATATAGTTGTAATGAATATGCTAGTCAGTTTTATGTTTTTCTTTTTATTTAGTTCTGTGCTTTATATGCATTATGCCATTTAACCCTCAAGACAATTATGGGAGTTTCTGTTATTCCTATTTTACAGAAAGTGAAACTGACCATGGAAAGTTAAAATAAGATCATAATAACCAGGAAAAAGTAGAGGTGGAGGTTGAAATCCAGGTCTATGTGGTTTGGAAAAGTTTGAATTCTTACCTACCAAGCCATACTGCCTTCTTGGTGATGAACTTTCAAGCCAGACTTAATGAAAATATTGCGTTTAATTAGTAGAAATTCTGACTTTTTAGTATTTACTGACAAAGTTTTATATGAATAGAACCCATATATGAAGACTGTTTCAATTTCTTGTTTTTTGCTCTTGTAGGAACTGAAGGATGTTGGCCATCGTGATCAGATGGCTGCAGCCAGAGGAATCCTGCAGAAAAACGTTCCAATTCTCTATACTGCATCCCAGGCATGCCTACAGCATCCTGATGTTGCAGCCTATAAGGCCAACAGAGACCTGATATACAAGCAGTTGCAGCAGGCAGTCACAGGCATTTCCAATGCTGCCCAGGCCACCGCATCAGATGATGCCTCCCAGCACCAGGGTGGAGGAGGAGGAGAGCTGGCATATGCACTCAATAACTTTGATGTAAGTTATGCTTGGGAGGAACCTCCAGGCTGTTGACCATCCCCGAAGTTAACAGATTTGGGGGAAATATGGTCAGGGTTTCTAATGAAAGCTCAGTTTCTACTTAGATTTGCAATCTAACTGGAAAGAAATTTTATTATTCATTAGTCTACTTATTTTAACTTGATCTAAAGCATTTATCTTTTTTTTAGTTTGAGTTAAACTTCTGAATTCTTTTTGCATCTTATGTTTCCTATGAGGGCATTCTTTTTTTTTTTTTTATTATGCTATTATAGTTGTCCCATTTTCCCTCCTTTATTCTCCTCCACCCTGCATACCCCCCTCCCACCCGCATTCCTCCCTTTAGTTCATGTCCATGGGTCGTACATATAAGTTCCTTGCCTTCTATGAGATCATTCTTTATTGAGGATATGAGTTCAGTTCATTTCAAACAAGATTTTAACCTTTTGGCAGATGTGAAGCTATGGGAGATACAGAGGCAAACTGTACAGTTTGGTGGGAGATCCAGTCACATCATAAATAACTAAAACAGAAGTGCTATCATAATCTTATTTGTCTGCCTAGATACACTTTTCTTCTTAATGACTAAATTGTAATAATAGACAAAATTTAATCATGTGAAAGCAAATTTAATCATGTGAAAGCAAATTAAACTACTTTTATAGCATAATGCCATGTAATTACTTTTATAGATGATGCCTGTATATTCTGTGTACACACTGTCCTATGTATCTAATCTTTAATGGTTTTGGTGGGTTTTGTGCTTTTAAAATTTTTACCCACAATGCCTCCTGACTTCCAGTAGATGGCGGCAGTTTAAGATTTACTGTCTTAAAAACATTTTTTTTAAATCAACTGTTGGGGTAATATATTTTTTTAAGTAACATAAGGGAAAAATGCTTTCCAGGTGGCAAACATCTTTTCATAAGTAGGGGTGAAGGCATCTACGAGACTGATGTGGCCCCTGGTGAAAATGAGTTTGACAACCCTGCTTTAAAGGAAAGAATTTGTACAGAGGAGTGCTTTTTTGTTTGTTTGTTTAAATATTTTTTTCCTTGCCATTACCTTTTTCTTTTCTTTCCTTTGTCTCAGCCCTTTATTTAAATTGTAAAAACAGTGTTAAGCCTAAAGATCATGGTGTTAGAACTGAATTTTTTACTCTGGAACCTTAAGCATTAATTTTCTTTATAGCAAACTCTTCTGATGTATCTTATAATTTACTGGCATTGTTGGCTTTTCCTACTCAAATTTGACAGTGTTGGGTATTGGCCTCTTTCAAAGCAGTAAGGGTTACTTTTGGTCCTAAGTTGAGTAAAATCAGAGGCCACTTAATTCATAAATGAGAGGGTTAAATTGAATGGTTGCAGGTGGATTGTAGCTCTGTGACTTTTTTAAAGTTCTGTGACCATTATTCATTCCTGTTAGTCAGAATGCATTGTGCGTTCTGTTTTGACTAGTGAAATCTGGCTGTAACTTAGTCCAGTACAAAAAGTAATAAACTAAAATGTAGGTTAATAATGAACTCAATGTATTGCATGTTAAATTTTGAAACTGTTTTTTTTTTTTTTGTAAGGGAAAGAAGAAATGTACACTTATTGGGAAAGGGCAAGCTTTTTAAGAAAAACCTTGGCATTTAAGTTGAAATCAATAAGAATGTAGTCCCCATGAAGAAAAATTAAAGGCAAAATATTTGCACAGACATTTACTAGTGAGTGTAAAGATAAATTGTATCAAGTGAAGAAGTTGGAGGGAGACCAGTAGCTGGTGTTCAGGGGGTGTTGATATTTGACCGTGAACCTACAGCTTACCTGTGACCTGACCTCATTCACTGGTAAAGCTGGGTGTAAGTCAAAGGACTGAAGGGCAGAAAGAGAAATATTTATTCTTATTGGGGCAGTTGATGTCACAGATTAGTTTTGTTGGGACAGATTGTTACCATCTCTTATAGATAAGTCTTCGAGAAATAAAGTCTTGAATATAGACAGGTAGCAGGATAAATTTGAGACTGAATTGCTTGTAACATTTGATGAGATGTGTAAATTGGGGAAAATATATTGAAATTGATTATAAATGCATTCTTTTTGGAAACTTTGAGAATAGATGTCAATGTTACTACTTTTTTTATGGTGAAACAGTTATGCTAGTGTCATGTAGCATTTTTATACTCTATATAGAAGAGAAAGCTAGCTTTTATTTTCCTTGTAATTCCCATTTGGTAACAATTTACTAATATTGTTTAGGCTGGTCTTTAGATCTTCAGATTAAGTAGGTTGAACATGATTTTTATTTTGGCATACTTTTGTTTGCCATTTGTGGTATGTATACCTTATCCAGGCCCCATTCAGCTGAATAGTACTGCTTCCAGGGCCTTCTTTGAGAAGTGATCCATAGGCCAGCTTGTGTGAGATGGCCTCTCATCTATCAAGGAGTATAACTTTTGGGCATTGTAATTTTTGTGTTAAATGTTGGTGTTTCTATAATCAGCACTTTTCCTCACCTTCTCGAACAATGTGGGGAACTGAGATTAGCAATACCATTCAAAAATCCTTTCTCTGCAGAAACAAATCATTGTGGACCCCTTGAGCTTCAGTGAGGAGCGCTTTAGACCTTCCCTGGAGGAGCGCCTGGAAAGCATCATTAGTGGGGCCGCCCTGATGGCCGACTCATCGTGCACTCGTGATGACAGGCGTGAGAGAATTGTGGCTGAGTGTAATGCTGTCCGCCAGGCTTTGCAGGACCTGCTCTCGGAGTACATGGGCAATGTGAGTTATCAGAACTTCATTTTTGAAATAAGAGAAGTTTTCCATAGTAAATGTTGGATCTGAGATTTTTAAATTATAAATGGCAGATATGTTCTTGACTCCTAGACTCTTTTGGGTGAGGCAAAATTTTCAAGGGGTACATAAATGGTTTCCTTTTTCTTTTTTTAGAAAAGATTTTATGTATTTATTTTTAGAGAGAAGAAAAGGGAGGGAAAAAGAGAGGAAGAGAAACACCAATGTGTGGTTGCCTCTCACATGTCCCCCACTGGGGACCTGGCCTGCAGCCCAGGTGGGGAACACAGTCCCACGCTCAGTCCACTGAGCTGCACCAGCCAGGGCCATAAATGGTTTTCTGTGTGCCCCTTTCCTCCTCAGCTTTTTATTTTGAAAAATTTTAAGCTTACAAAAAATAATATTATGAGCACTCATCTATCCTTTATCTAGACTCACTGACACTTAATAAAGGTGTGCATGGTTGTGTGTATAAATATTTGTATGTGTCTATGTACACAACTTTAAAAAAAAATGAAACATTTGAAAATGAGTTGCAGACATTATGTCTTTTCACAACTAAATACTTCAGCATCCATTTCCTAAGGATAATGACCTTCGATGCCCCTAAAATTCTATCATCACATCTAGGTGGCCAATTAATTTTGAGCAAAACAAAATGCTGAAAAAATGTATATATAGTTGGTGAGTTTTTTTTTCATGAACCACGTAGAATGGCAGGTAGTTGCCAAGTAGAGCTGTATTAGGCAAACTGAGTAATGGTTTTGAATTTTTAAGATTTGGATTTAAAAACCAGTGCTGTGAAATTTGACACCTGACTTTTTTTGCCATAGAAAATATTGGTTGATTTTTTTTCCCCCTGCATGGTTGATGACTTTCTTTTTCCTTCCCTAAACCTTCTTCCACTTGAGTTATTTAATGCTAATTTAGGGTTACTGTAATTTAAATCTTGTACCCAATGTTCTACTGTGGCAGAGAAGAAATAAATGAAGTAAAAATTAAATAAAATCATCTTAAAGGGAAGAGGAATACTACAAATTAGTTCTCACTAGTGATTCTTGCCTATTTAATACTTTTCAGAAAAAGATCTTGGTACTTTCTAATTTGCTCATTCGCCATACATCATCTTTGTGTACTTATATGCCTGTATAAGTGAACAGATTATAGTAGTGAGTCATAAGGAATTCCTAGGGTGAAGATGAATGCCTTCCTGTGTTTATCTCGTTTCTTCCATATTGTGAAATGAGTGAAGCACATTGAATTTTTAAGTCACTGCCATGTTTTGATCATACACAGTCTACCACAGAAAAATGAGATTAGACTTAAGTCAGATGGAAATGATTGATAAGTCAAATGGTTGATAAGTCACAGTGAAAATGTAGGACACATTAAAAAATCCGTATCTAAGCTAGAAAATCAGAAAACATTGAAAAGCCATAATTCAAAGACTGGCTTACGATGGTGGAGATTTACAGGTGGAGACAAAGGACTCATGTACACATGTGGGTCACTTGTCAGTGGTATCATGTAGTGCCGAAGTAGTGCAGAAGTGTCTGATGCAGTTATGATTACGAAGCCACTTTAAAAACAGCCTTTGGTGGCAGAGAGTATGTGGTAAATCTGTTCTCATTGCTCTAGTGTATAAGATACCCCTGAGCCTTGAGGTTGGTCAGATTTCAGGCCAGTCATCCTGGTCATGAGCATATTTCTGGTTTCTCCGTAGAGTATCAGACAAATAGTACTCTATCTGGGCATGGATGTAAGTAAAGGTGGGAAAGACTCATTTATACTGAAGACATGGAGACCATAACAGCACATTTACATAACATTTTATTATGTAAGTGAAAACTAGAACAATGATTGATGCTTGACTTATGGTGGGGGTTTTGAAAGAAGTAATCTTGACTCAGAAATACATTTTAGAAGATGTCTCTGGGCATGTTTCTCCTAAAGATAAAAATACTTAATTTCCTTGTATTAACTCATGTAGCAGTGAGCAGGCTAGGTTCTGTCAAACGTGATGGAGTAAGGAAAAGGGGGAGGGCAATGAAACACACCTGAAAACTTAGAACAGTGAGAGGGTCTGCAAGAAGAAGAAGCAACTGCGGATATATTGCATTTTTGCTTATTTAGTAAGCATTCAAAAGCATTGAGACCCTCTAATGACAATCAGAACTTAACTGGTAGTATGTGCCTGTCACTCAGTTCATAACTGAGTATGTGTCACATGCAAAGTAGTATGCTGAATGCTGTATAAAAGGAGGAATGGGACATTGGTTCCTCTTTTCTGGAACAGACTTGGCTTGTACAGGGCATTTATTGGGAATGCTGTCCTAGGTACTGCTAACATTGCAAGGAGGATGAGAGTATTTCTAGCTGGGAAACCCAAGAGGACTTTATGGAGGATTTATTTTATATTCTTTAGATTGAGCTCTACCTTGATTTTTAAAAGATGGTTCAGTTTAAATTTGGATTATTTCTTTTAAAAAATATTAGGCAAATAATTAGGTATGTAGAGAATTGAGGCAATCTGGATTAACTAAAACTGGTTTGCCACATGGAACTTGGTAAACAGAGTATGGATGGATGGTAAAGTCCAGGAGAACCCACCTATTTTTACTTTTTTTCATTTCCTGGATTATCCCAGTGATGTCATTTTTTATAGATACGTACTCTCAAAATCTTTCTCTTGAATCTGTCTTCCTTATTCTGTGTTGCCACTTATCGAGGTACATTGGTTTTTACCTCTAAGGCAATGGTTCTTAACTTTGGACGCACATTAGAAACCCTGGGGAACTTTCAGAAATCCTGATGTTTAGGTTGTCCCCCAGTTAACTCAAAAATCACTGCATCGAGGCCTAGGTATCAGTGTTTTTAAAGTTCCCTAAGTGATTCCAGTGTGCAATTAAGGTGGTGAAACTGCTGTAGTAGTTTATTGCATTTGGTTTTTTCTGTCTCCACTGCTTTGCCTTATTTCAGGCTCTATTCACTTTCTCTGTTTTTCGATCTGTTCAGGCTAGTCTGAGGCTAGTTTGCATGCCTTTGGTAGGACAGTGTTCGTTATGTTTTTGAAATTCCCTTCCCAACTGTTTAAACCTAACATGTTCTTCCTTCAAGGCCCACATTCCCTCCACCCCCCTTCTCTTTGCTGAAGACCATTTTAAACTATGCTGTTTGAAGTTTTACACCTGTTTACTTCTTTAAATTGTTATTTAATTTTATGTACTTTACATAACTTCTACAACTCAGTTTTAAGCATTTGAAATATGGGAACTATTCTTAAAATACTCTTTCAGGTGTATGTAGTATAATGCTAGAAGAGGTACTCAGTAAGTGTTTGCCTAATGAACTCATACTGACTTCGGAGAATTCATAAAATGAACATTTTTGGATAATCATAGTGCTAAGGATACAGTAACAAAAGATTCTTGCTTTTTCTAGTTTACATTTGAGAAGGTTATGGGGGAGGAGGCCATGGATGGTTTGCCTCTATTTCCCGTAGATCTTTCAGTAGACACATGACATTTGTAGAAAAAATTAAACCAAATACTATGAAATAAGTAGTGAGTAAAAGTGATATTTTAGATCAGAGTGAATTTAAATTTAATTCTAATGGCAGACAAAGGCCAAACTCCCTTTTAAAGGCTCCAAGGGCCAGGACTCTAGCAGCCTTAATGGTCCTGCTTGAATTGCTGTTTGGGGAGTTGCAGGGTATTCTTGGCTCTGTTGCTGACTTGCTTTAGGATTGGGGATATTACTGCTAAAAATAATGCATTTGACCCCTACTTGCTTAACATGTAAATGACTCAAATTATTTACTAGATCTTTGTAGTTCCACAAATGACTTTTAAGTTTCCTTGAAATGAAATGAAAGTGGTTATTGTGGTAAAGTTTAATTTGTTCCTGCTCTATCAGCCTAAGGTTACTCTGCCTGTGAGGGTTCTGGAGAAAGAAAAACGGCTTGAATGGGTGTTGTAAACTTACAAGGTTTAAAAGTAAATGACTTGAATTAAAAGGAAATGTAATTGAATTTGAAAAAAGTTATTGCCACTTCATTTATTTTTTTATAATTAAAAGTTATACATGTGCATTAAAGTATTGAACCACCATTACTATTAATATTTAGGGATATGTATTTCCAGTTCTTTTTCCTTTCTTCTGTGTAGGTGTTTCTTAAATCTAAAATAGTTTGACCGTCTTAATGTTCTCTGCATATAAACAAAACATGTAACTAGGGCTTAAACTATTAGGTTAATGGGTTAAAACAGATGGTTAGGTTAATGGATTAAAATTTTTGTTCTTAAATATGTAGCTGACTTTGGAGCCCAGTTGGATGTTGTAATGGTTCTCTCAAATTATTTCAGTGCCAGTGAAAAAACTCCTTTTGAAGAGCCCTGTACTTTATACAGCTGAATTCTTTATTTAACATTTTTCATTCTGCTGAGAAACATACTGATTCTTAATAACTTTCCTTTCTCCCTTTGCTAGGGTGTGTGTTGTCAGTTGTTCTTGCAGTAGTAGAATGTATGAGGACCAAGCACATCCATCTTCAACTCCTGACTCTTCAAAAACCAAAAGAAAAAACCCCACCCCTGCAAAAAAAAAAATATGAAAACACTTAACACAGTGTCTGAAACACAGAAGACCCTCAGTCTTTGAAATGAATTTCATTTGGTTTTGGCTTGAGCAGTCTTCGTGGTTGCCTATTGAGTGACTTGAGTTAGGAACTTAAAATTGATAAGAAGCTCATGCTTCAGGCTTGAGTAGCTCTAGCTCTGTGCGGTCCAGCATGGTTGCCAGTGTCCGTATGTGGCTGTTGAGCACTTGACATTTGACTAGTCTGAATTAAGATGTGCTGTAAGTACAAACTACACAACAGACTTCAAAGATTTAGTAAGTAGAAAAGGATATAAAATATCTGATGTCTTGTTGGTAGTATTTTGGATATATTATGTTAAATAATAAATCTACCATTATTAAAAAACTTATGGCTACTAGAAAATTTTAAATTATTTATGTAGTTTATTTTTCTTGCTTGCGTTATAGTTCTTTTGGGTAGTTCTGACTACTGGGTAACCAACCAGCTAAGGAGAGTAGATAGGAGTTTAACATCAACTTCTTTATTGATTGTCCAAGATGGTACAGTTATCCATACATATAGGTATCATAGCTTATAGCTAAAACTGTAGTTCTAGGTAGAAGAAAATTTACACAGCTTAGTACCTGGTTAGGATGGTGCTACTTAAGGATACATTTTATCTTTGTTCTTACCCTGAACAATGGATGCAGTGGTTGTAGAATCCTGGAAGAAGAATGTGGTAACTGGACATTTTTTGTATTGGACTGGTCATGTATTTGAGGGGGTTTATATCTAGTATAATATTTTTATTTGATTTGGATAATAGTTTGACATGGAATGTATAAATAGGGTGCAGTTAATGTTCACTTTCAAAGATATATTGTTCTTGTAGTGAAGGGAAGCACTTCATTTAGATGCTAATCTCTTCTCAGTTTTGCAAATGACTTCCTGGAATCACTTTAGCATAGCCAGAATTTCCCAGCGTTTGAAGGACTGTGAAGATCTTGCTACTGCATTATTTTATGGCTGGATTTTCTTATTTTCAAAATTAGAAAAGCTTAATATTTTTTCTGATCACAGACTGTGTTTTTTACATATCACTTGTAATCCTATTACCTATTTTTGGTGTATAGCATTCCAGACATTACTCTGGGCGCGTGCGCACACACAACACACACACACACACACACACACACACCCCTGTTCTTTTTCTTACTGTTTCTTCTTCTTTTTTTAAACAATAAAAGTAAGGATAATCTGTGCCATTATACTGCATATCATATGGTAGCCATTGTGATAAGAGACATACATTATTGTATGTCTTACATACAATATTTTACTCTGATAATTTACCCTTACTGAATTGTTATTTGCTTGAAATACACATACATACAGCTGACATTTGAACTCAAGATTTCTGTGACCTGAAAGTCTGAGCTGTTAATATTGTCGTCATTGCACATCTTTGCAAATTAGCAAGTAGAGTTTTAAGTCATCATCTTTAATGACTGATGGCATTTTCCACTGTAGAACTTTATAAATGTTCTGAAATCAAATGCTCCTTACTAAATAAAATAGAACTATGTCCAGTATAGCTGCTTGAAGTGAGCAGAACAAGAAAGCTTTTTAGCATATCCTTGCATTCTAGACTCTGGTATTAACTCTAGTGTCATAGGTGTTTCAGTTGACTCCATGATGTTCAACTAAGGGGCTGGGTTTTGTTATATGTTATGCTCTGATTTCTATCTTTGTTTGAACCCATGGGTTTAGTGCAGTAGACATTCACCTGTATTGCTAGTCCGTAGTTCTGTAGCTTTGTATGCCTACTATTTTATTGATTATTAGTGTAAGCTTTTCTTTGAGCTGCCTAGCATATTGGGGAGAATTTAGATGTAATAGATGTTGCCTTGAATGCAAAATTTGAGCGTATGTAGGACTTGCTTCTCTTGACAGAACAGCATTTATTTAATTTGAATTCCTTATTTGTCAAAAATTAATGTGTGACTTCTTGTATGGATGAGATGTTTAAAAGAGCTTCTTAACTCTGAGGAAGACATCTCACCCCAGTTATGTTTTGTATTTCTTTCTAAGAGGTTTGAGGTACTTCTTATGTATATTATTCTGGCATTATGATTGCAGTATTTAATAGCCAAATTTTTAACCTTTTATATGGAAAAAGGTGCATGTTTATCTATTACATGAAATAGTACTGGTCTAATGGAGCAATAATGGAGTCATCTCTTGAAATCAGAATGGTGCAGACATGGAATCCTGCCCAGGTTCATGCTGCAGATGGATAGGGTTTTATCCTCCACAAGATTGCTTAGACTTTCTTTGTGTTGTCAGCAATGAGAATGACACCAGGTGTTAGAACAGTGGAGACAGACTGGACCTTGGTTCAGCAACATTGGTGCTTGAGTTCTGGCTAAGAAAGCATTCAGAGCCAAGACTCCAACTATAAGAGAAGGTTTATTTATAATGTTACAGAAGTAGAAGTGAATGATGGAATAAATGGGCTCAGGAAGCAAGTTAACAGAGGTAAAAGAAGGGCCCTTGGAGTTTAGGAGGAAGAAGTGTAAAGGTACTGTCCTGGGTGGGGGTAAGGCGAGGGACCAGAAAGGCACAGGCGTACTTCCTAAAGGTGTGTCCTTCCACAGTAGTGGTCTCCACTGATTGGTGGGCTCTAGGGCAAGGGATCATTAGCCAGTGCAGCTGGTCTTTTATTTTATTTTATTTTATTTTATTTTATTTAACTCTTGTTCAAGTACAGTTTTCTTTCTTGTATTCCCAGCTCTGCCCCCCCCCCCCCTGCTCCCCACCTCCCTCCCATCTCCGCCCCCACCTTAGTTATTGTCCATGTGTCCTTTATACTTGTTCGTGTGAGTACTTCCCCTTGTCCCCTGTGATTCTCTCCCCTCTCCCCTCTGGACCCTGTCAGCACGTTCTGTATTTCAGTGTCTTTGGTTACATTTTGCTTGCTCGTTTGTTTTGTTGTTTAGATTCCTGTTAAAGGTGATATCATATGTTATTTGTCTTTCACCGCCTGGCTTATTTTGCTCAGCATAATGCTTTCCAGTTCCATCCATGATGTTGCAAAGGGTAGGAGCTCCTTCTTCCTTTCTGCAGCATAGAATTCCATTGTGTAAATGTACCGTAGTTTTTTGATCCAGTCATTGACCGATGGGCATCTAGGTTGCTTCCAACTCTTGGCTATCGTAAATTGTGCTGCTATGAACATCGGGGTGCATAGATTCTTTTGGATTGGTGTTTCAGGGTTCTTAGGATATACACCTAACAGTGGAACTGCTGGGTCAAAAGGCACGTCCATTTTTAGTTTTCCTAGAAAATTCCATACTGCTTTCCATAGTGGTTGTACCAGTCTGCAATCCCACCAACAGTGAACTAGAGTCCCCTTTTCCCCACAACCTCTCCAACACTTGTTGTTTATTTCTTTGTTTATGGTAGCCATTCTGACTGGTGTTAAGTGGTATCTCATTGTGGTTTTGATCAAACTGACAGTAACCAGATAGCTATCTCTGATAGCTAGAGATATCGAGCATCTTTTCATGTGTCTCTGGATCCTCTGTATGTCCTTCTTGGCGAAGTGTCTGTTCAAGTCCTTTGCCCATTTTTTAATTGGGTTGCTCGTGTTCTTTGAGTGGAGTCGAGTGAGTTCTTTGTATATTTTGGAGATTAAACCTTTGTCTGAGGTATCATTGGCAAATATGTTTTCCCAAGCTGTTGCTTCTCTTTTTATCTTGATACTGTTTTCCTTGGCTATGCAGAAGCTTTTAAGTTTGATGAGATCCCATTTGTTTATTCTTTCCTTTATGTCCCTTGCTCTAGGGGATGTATCAGTAAAAATATTGCTGTGTGGAATATCTGAGATTTTCCTCTCCTCTAGGGCTTTAATGGTTTCCTGGCTTATATTTAAGTCTTTTGTCCACCTTGAATTTATTTTGGTGTATGGTGTAAGTTGGTGCTCGAGTTTCATTTTTTAGCATGTAGCTGTCCAGTTCTCCCAACAACAGCTGGTCTTGGGGTCAGCCATGGCATTGCTTTTCTGGTTTTGCTGCTTCTCTGGGTCTGGAGTGAAATGCAACTGTGAGCTAGATGTGTTTGATGTAGGTTAGAACCTCATTGTCCCAGGGGCTTAATGCTTAAGGGCTGTTCTCCATCCCCCTTCCCTGTTCCTGCATTAAGGGAGTCTAACCCACACGACTAGTGACAGGCCAGAGGAAGAAAGGTCAGGGGAGGGTCTGAGCTGCATGACCAGTGAGCAATATGTTAGGAAAGGAAGGTTTACCCTGCAGGTGAGGTCCTCGTTTTCCCAATTTTGCCCATTGCTAGGGACTCTGGGGCTTTCTGGTCTAGCTGACCTTCAGTTTAGTACCTAGCCTATTGTCCTTGCTCTGCTTTTGTCTGTCTGCCCACCACACTTGGTATTACTTTCTGCCCTTTAGATGTCTGGCAGGCCTGAAAAGATTTCATATCTAGAAAATGTTTCTGGGTTAAAAAAGTAACTTCTAAATATATTAGAATATTAGTAATTGTCACTAGGTGATGGGATGATAGGCAATATAAATTTTCTTCTATATATTTTCTCCTACATCTTTGACATTTTCTTACGGCCATAATTGCATGTTTCAAAATAAAGTAGATCCTTAGTTTTATGTATCTTGGATTTTTAGGGTTTGTTTATAATCATATGCTATATTTATTTCTAAAGCATATTAATAGGGAAACTTGAGAATATATGACCCTGTGCCTTGATTTCATCTTTTTGAGGTAAGGATTCATTTAACACTAGTTTGACTGAAGTGTGCTGAGTTGTGTTTTCTTTTGTTTGTTTACTGTAGTATACATCTAACAAGTCAAAACTGAGTCACTAATCTTTGTGCAATAGCATTTATTTGTTTGTTGTTAATTAATTAATTTTTTAAAACCTCACCTGAGAATGCTTTTCTTTTTTTAATCCTTACCCGAGGATATGTTTTTTAAAATTGATTTTTAGAGACAGAGAAACATCAATATGAGAGAGAAACATTGGTCTGTCACCACTGTACATGCCCTGACTGGATTGAACCCATAACCTAGGCATGTGCCCTGACCCGGGGTCAGACCTACAGCCTTTCTGGTGTTTGGAACAACTCACCAACCACTTGACTTACTGGCCATGGCTGTATTATCCTTTTCTTGAACTATTATATAGCAAAGTGATTTTTTGACTACAGAATTATAGAATTGTAAAGTTCAGAATTTGGAAGTGACATTAGTTGTCATCTAGTGCAGGGGTTGAGAAATTATAGTGCTTAGGTCAAGTCTTGCTGCCACCTATTTTTGCAAATAAAAAATTTTTGGAACACATCCATGCCCATTTGTTTACTTGTCATCTGTGGCTGCTTTCCCACCAACAGCATAGTTGAGTATTTGTAACAGAGACAGAATGGCTCACAAAACCTGAAATATTTACTCTCTGGTCCTATTCAGAAGTTTGTCAAGCCTTAATCTAGTCCAGCCAACAAGTCTTTTTAAAGGTTTTAAATTACAAATTCAATGTCTTTAATGGATATAAGATTGTTTAGGTTATCTGTTTTTTCTTGGATAGATTTTGGAAGTTTGTACCTTTTATTAACTAAGTGATTTTATACAATGAGTCAAATATTATATACAAAGAGTTTTTTTTCCAGTATTCGCTTATCTTTTTAATGTTTGTGGGGTGTCTGTAGCCATATTCTCTAATTCATTCCTAATATTGGTAATTTATATCTGCTCTCTTTTTGTCAGTCTGGCTGCAGGAGTAACATTGATACCGCTCTTTTGTAAGAACCAGATTTTGGTTTCATTGATTTTTCTCTATTATTTCCAATTTCACTGACTTATGCTTTTTTTATTTTCTGTCTGCTGTTTCCCTTGGGTTTATTTTGTTCTTTTCTAGTGTCTTAAGGTCGAAACTTAGGTTATTGGTGTGAGACCTTTCCTCTTTTTCAAATGTAAATCTTCGGGGAGGATTTCCATTAAGTCCTGCTTTGTCTGCAACCATAAATTTTGACATAGTTTTTTTCATTTTTGTTCAAAATATATTTTGTAAAGAATTTATTTTTAGAGAAAGGGGGAGGAAGGGAGAAAGAGAAACATTGATTGTTGCCTCTCACAGGCTCCCCCAATGGGGACTTGGCCGGCAATCCAGGCATGTGCCCTGACTGGGAATCAAACCTTTCAGTTTGTGAGATGATGCCCAATCCACTGAGCCACACCAGTCACAGCTGTTTCAAATATTTTTTTTGAATTTATTCATTTATCTTTAGAGGGGAAAGGAAGGAGAGAAGGAGAGAAATATCAATGTATGGTTGCCTCTCGTGAGTCCCCTGCTGGGAACTGGCCTGCAACCCAGGTATGTGCCGTGACTGGGAATCGAACCGCAATAGTGTGGTTCGCAGGCCCGTGCTCAGTCCACTGAGCTTCACCAGCCAGGGCCGTTTCAAATATTTTTAAGTTTTTAGTAAGTCCTTCTCTTTGATTAGTGGATTATTTGGAAGTATGTTGTTTAATTTCCAAATATTTGGAGACTTTCTATATTTCTGTTATGGATTTTTTAATTTAAGTCAAATTCAGTATGGTCAGAGAACATATTTCGCATGATTTCATTCTTTAAATTGCTTATTGAGGTTTATATTATGAGTCAGATGCTGCCTTTGTGAATGTTCTGTCTGCATTTGCAAAAAATATGTTCTTTGTTGTTGATGGACATACTTTTTCTATTTCTTATTATTGATTGATTTTCTTCTTGTTCTAAGTATTACTGAGAGAAGTTACAGTCTTCAGGTACAATTATGGATCTGGCCTTTCTCATTTCCTTTCTGCCCAGGGTTTTTAGTTGCATTCAGTGGTGTAGACAGGATGGAGCATGTTTACTTTATCTTAACTAGAACTGAGCTTTTTGATCTTTAGTTCAGAGCTACTCCAGGTGGTGCTCTTCACATGTGCTACCATGGAAGGTGGACAATAAACTGATGGTTCATAGACTAGGACTCATTAAAGCATGATCCAGTAACCTTTCCGGTGTTTACTCTGCTGTAAAATAGGTAATAATAGGTGCTCCTCTACCTGACTTTGTTAAAAAGTGCAGAGAATCACACAAACAAGACCAAGTAAAATGATGAGGATGGGATAATGGATAGTGGTTTTGTAGAAATACCAAATGCCTTGAAACAAAAGAGCAGAAAATGTAGCCAGTAACAAGGTGGAAAGAGATCTGGATAGGCTGCTGTTCTCTCTCTTGTGGCAGGTCTTTTTTCACTTTGTATGCCTGCTCCATTCCTTGTTCTGTGCCTGTAGCAAAGAGCCGAAGACGTAGTCCCTACCACCAGTCCGCATGATCTTGTAGTTGAAGTGTCTGATTGCAGCTGATAGGTAAGGTCTTTTTTTTCCTCCTTACTTGAAGCAGGGGAGATACCGTATTTGATATGAACATAAAGCTATAAAGTGCTATATATGTGCAAGTTGGTATTATTTTAGGAAATTATAATACAATTCTTTTTCCTCATTCTTTTTGGCTCAAGGAATAGGCTTTACTTTTGGCAAAGTTGTCATATGTTGATGATAAGCAATTGACTCCTAAAATAATGTAATTCTTTAAATTTAGCAAACTAGGTGTTTTGGGATGTTAACTGTTCAACTTACAGTGTCCATATGTGATGAACCTGTAAAAGTAAAAGCTCATCAATCATAACTTTCCTAATATTTTATGTCCACTGATCTGTTTAAAATTTTTCTGATTAGGTGTTTTAGGGGACTTAAAATGGGTAATAAACACCTGTAAATTTGCCAAACTGTCCTTTCCAGAGTATAGCCCTGTCTGCCAGGACATTTCCTCTTCTCTGATTTCAGGCCTGCTCTCTTGAAAGTTACCTTGGTTTTCATATTTCTTAGTCATAATATAAAAATAGAAGGGTGAAAGTCTGGAATGTGATGTTTTTCTTCTCTGAGTGAGTGTCCTTATTCTTTCTGTTTATTTTGGGGCCGAATCTGTGTTCACATCTAATGTCTGCTAAGTCAGTGCCTGCCAATCACTAATAGCTTGTGTATTTTAAAGTGGAATAGTTGATATTTAGAACCAAAGACTGCTGAGAAATTACTTTGTTTGGTTATTCTCTACAAGTGTTATTATTTGGAGACATACTATAAGGAAGATATTTCCTTTGAGTTGCTTTATGCTGAAATAACATTTGGACTGTAAATTATCTTACAGGTATTATTTTCAGATGTGTTGAAATGATTGTCTTCCTGTTCTGGTTTTACTCCAGTTGCAGATGTTGTAACTTTTGGTTTTCTAATTTGCAGTTTGTAATAGTGTACCAAATAGAATGCATGTTATTTCAAGACTCTTTGCTAATTATCCTTTAAATTAAACTGCAAAGCATACATGTCCTGAGTTACTTTTCCTTGCTATAGAAAGAATTATTGGTTTTGTAGATTCAAATATGAAACTCATCTTCTAGGAATAAAAAGGCTTATGTTTTGGCTTGCCCTTGACCTTGTGTCTATATGAACATTATTATTCCCTAATGTAAAATAACTTGAAATATTTTATAAGAAAGATTATAAATATTTGATCAGTGACACCCAGTTATAAACTTTAAAGCTCATAATAATAAACTAGCTCATTGCTGGGAAGCAGAACCTATTTGTTTATGTTACATTTAAGATTCTGTATTTTTGCCCAGGCTGGTGTAGTTCAGTTGGTTGGGTGTCATAAGTTTCTGGTCAGGGCCCATGCCTGGGCTGTGAGTTTGGTCCTCAGTCAGGGTGTGTGCAAGAGGCAGCCCATTGATGTTTCTCTCTCACATTGATGTTTCTCTCCCTTTCTCTTTTTTAAAAGAAATTTTATTGATTTATTTTTAGGGGAGAGGGTAAGGGAGGGAGAAAGGGAGGAAAACATCAGCATGTGGTTGCCTTCCTTGTACCTGCTACTGGGGACCTGGCCTGCAACCCAGGCTTGTGCCCTGCCTGGGAATCGACCTGGCGACCTTTTGGTTCACAGGCCAGCATTAATCCATGGAGCCACATCACCGGGGCACACTCCCTCTCTTTATTCCTCCCTTCCCATCTGTAGACTCAATAAAAAGAAACAAGATAAAAAATAAAAGATTCTGTATTATTCTGCATTTATTCTATGATAAAAAATAGATAGAAGCCATTATATATGGAAAAATTGTTTGGCTTTCAAAAGTTGGTCGTTCATCCTCGGCCAGGTGGCTCAGTTGGTTGGGATGTTGTTCCGTACACCTAGATTACAGGCTTGATCCCTGGTCAGGGCATGCGTGGGAGAAAATCAGTGTTTCTCTCCCACATCAGTGTTTCTTCTCTTTCAAATAAATTTTTTAAAAAAGGTTGCTTGTTCATATATAGTGATTATTTAGTGATTTCTATTGTAATAAAGGATTCCCTTGTCTCCCTCATCTTTTAGACTATTAAAAGTTTCTAATTGAGGAAATGGACTCAAAACTTTAAAAAGACATTTGTTGGATTTTTTTTATTTTAAATATTTTATTTATTCACTTTTAGAGAGAGGGGAAGGGAGGGAGAAATAAACATCAATTGGTTGCCTCTCACACCACCCCACCGAGGACCTGGCCCACTTGTGGCCTGACTGGGAATTAGACCATCAACCTTCTGGTTTGTGGGTCAACACTCAACACACTGAGGCGCACCAGGCAGGAAAGGTTTTTCTTTTTTAAAACAATATTAAATTTTGAAGTATTCAGAAAAAAATTGCTATTTTAAAACTGAAATTTATAGTCACAGTGTTCTAAAAAAACGACTCCATTTGCTAGCCTTATTTGATGGCTATATAGCTCTTACATTTTGGCAAACTTTAGATGCTAGAATCAAACTATTCTTTTTGACTAGGTTTTCCCAGCTAATGCCAAATTAGCCATTTTTCTTAAAACCACTCTGAGTCAAGAATTACATTAATTTTAGGGTTAACAGTGATGAATGTCATTAAATATATGTTTTTGACTTGAGGTTTTAGTCAAGTGGCAGTTCTTTTGACCTTCAAGATTTGACAAGATTTGAACGTCCATATATGGACATTGGTTTATGTGGAATGGTACATAGAAGAGAATTCCTTACAAAATGACGTGGTCTTAGTTTAAAATATTTCACCAAAAAGAAAAAAAAACTAATGGAAGGTGATAAATGAAACAAGAAAAGCAGAAAGTTGATGGTTAAAAGCATGGTGGTGTTACATAAGAAAGTTCATTTACTATTCACAATCCTTTGGGATATGTTTGGAAATCCCATCATAAAAGTTTTAAAATGGTATATTAGCCCTGGCTGGTGTAGCTCAGTGGATTGAACGCAGGCCTGGGAACCACACGATCGTGGTTCGATTCCTAGTCAGGGCACATGCCTGGATTGCAGGCCAGTTCCCAGCAGGGAACTCACGAGAGGCAACCATACATTGATGTTTCTCTCCTTCTCTCCTTCCCTTCCTCTCTAAAGTTAAATAAATAAAATCTTTAAAAAATGGTATATTATATCATTATGACTTTGTTTTCCCCCCCATTTATTTATTTATAAAATATATTTATTGATTATGCCATTACAGTTGTCCCGTTTCCCCCCTCATTCCCCCCTACCCTGCACACCCCCTCCCTTACCATTCCCCCCCTTTAGTTTATGTCCATGTGTCACAAGTTCTTTAGATTCTATATTTCCCATACTATTCTTGCCCTCCCCCCTGTCTATTTTCTACCTACCATCTATGCTACTTATTCTCTGTACCTTCTCCCCCCTTCTTCTCTGCCCACTGCCCTATTGCTAACCCTCCATGTGATCTCCATTTCTGTGGTTCTGCTCCTGATCTAGCTGTCCTCTTAGTTTGCTTTTGTTTTAGGTATGGTTGTTAATAACTGTGAGTTTGCTGTCCTTTCACTGTTCATATTTTTATCTTCTTTTTCTTAGATAAGTCCCTTTAACATTTCATATAATAAGGGCTTGGTGATGATGAACTCCTTGAACTTGACCTTATCTGAGAAGCACTCTATCTGCCCTTCCATTCTAAATGAAAGCTTTGCTGGAGAGAGCAATCTTGAATGTAGCTTCTTGCCTTTCATGACTTAACTGTTTGGCTGCTTCTAAGGCCAGTTGCCCAGCTCTTGTGTACATGTGCCCTTGAGGTAAACCCTTTGTCACTAGATCAGATTTGAGTTCCTTGCTTCTCCAAAAAAGGTGTAACTAGTATAATCATTTCATAATGCTGAGGATTTTTATGTTTGTTTGTTTTGGCTGAATTCTTAGCGATCACTTTTAGAAAGTCAAAAATGGTCATTGCTTAATCAACAAGGGGTTTCCAATCCTCAGCCTGTGGGCTGCATGTGGCCCAGGATGGCTATGAATGCAGCCCAACACAAAATCGTAAATTTACTTAAAATATTGAGGGTTTTTTTTTTAAATTACGTGTCACAGTGTATTTAATGTGTGGTCCAAGACAACTCTTCTTCTTCCGGTGTGGCCCAGAGATGCCAAAAGGTTGGACACCCCTGATAGGCATTCCATAGTCCAGTTTCTTGAGCATTACCAGAGCCCTTGCCCTCATAAGTCATAATTCTAAAGCTCTGTCATGTATATATAAGATATCTTTTATTGCTTATCTACCTGACCATAATGTAATTTAGTATTGATGTTTATACTGTTCACTAGGTCTTTTTAAAACAAATATTTTTAAAAAGATTTTATTTATTTATTTTTAGAGAGGGGGGAAGGGAAGGAGAAAGACAGTTGGAGAAACATCAGTGTGTGGTTGCCTCTCACGTGGCCCCTGCTGGGAACCTGGCCTGCAACCCAGGCATGTGCCCTGACTGGGAATAGAACTGCGATCCTTTGGTTCGCCAGGCCTGTGCTCAATCCACTGAGCTACACCAGCCAGGGCTAAAAAAAATTTTTGTAAGAGTTTATTTGAGACCAAACTGAGGACAATGCTGGGAAGCAAGATCCTAAGTACTCTCAACCCAATTTTTAGTTAAACACTATTTTGTTGGTTAACATGATTTCAAATTCTTGCCGATTAAAAGACATGGCCTCTGACTAGGGAAAACCTGTGTGAATATAAACATCCTATCCACTATTATCTTTTTCCTTTTTTGGTGCTGTTTCATGGGCAAAATCAAGAATGAGGAGATCTGGCTTAGAAGAGATAATGTTGGTACAATGTAGATAAAAAACGTAAATGAAATTGCTTTATTATTATGAAGCACTGAAGAAGTATAGAACTATACTTCTATAAATGTATATTTTCTCTTCTATAGAACTATACTATAATAAATAGGATATATAAAGCAGAAATGTAAGGCTGGCACTGATTGGCATTGAGGAGTTGGCTGAGGGGTTAACAACAATAGATTTAGAATTTAGAATTAGCCCTAACTAGAGAGGCTCAGTTGGTTGAGCATCGTCCTGTGGAATGAAATGTCGCCGATTCACTTCCTGGTCAGGGCACATGCATGTGTTGTGGGCCAGGTCCCTGGCTGAGACTTGTGCAGGAGGTGTCCAATTGATGTTCCTCTCACACAGTTGTATTTTGCTCCCTCCCTCATCCTCTGTCTAAAAATAAATGAATCTTTTTAAAAATTAGTTATTAATATGCAGGAGATGGCAAACCTCTTGGCTTGGTGGGAATGAAAAACCATTAAAGCACCATTTTACAAGCAAGACTGGCTCAAAGCAGTCCTCCTCCTCTATTGGTGAGTGGTTCACTGATATTGCCAGAGGTCTTGAGAAATGTTAGCTTTTTCCCCTTTAATGCATGTGTGTAGAAAGTTACTGCTCAGACTCTAGTGATAAGAGGCTTATGAAGAAAGAGACGTTTTGATCATACTATTTTTATGTTGTAACTCCTTTGATCAGTGGCATTCTTGTAGGTGGATTTAGCCTTTGGTACATTTCTTCAGGCCCAAGAAAGTGATCTGTTAAAATGGAAAACTAGTAAAACTATTCCATTTAGCCTCTAGACAGTGACACATTAAGGACTAATGACTGCCAAAAGGAAATGTCAGACACTAAGCTAGTCTACTTTCTTTGGCAGCTGAGAATCCCGTGAATCAACAGTTTTAGGGGGTGTACATGTGGGTGGAGGAAGAGAGTGTCTAACATTCTTTTAGGCCCTGTTAAATAAGTTGGACACAGTGGGACTTGGAGCCTGTTTCTGCTTTCTAAACCCAAGCAAGGCATGTGCCATAGAATAAGAGTAGTTATTTTTATGTAGTATTTTAAAACTTTTTAAAGTGTGTTTATGGGCTTTGTTTTTATGTATTTTTAATTGTTGGTAGGTGCTAAAAAGGTGTGCATTTGTGTGTGTAAGAGGTGTGTACTGTTTCCCAAATAGGAGTTATCTGAATAATCTTCTGAAAGAGAGTGGATAAATTGTGATACGGGAGGCATAAGGAACAAATTTAGACTGAACACTAAAAATTAGTTTCAAGGAAAGGACAACAAGTCTTGAGCTTTTAAACTTAAAATAGAGTGTGTTTCCTGTGTCTTAGATATTTAAAATTTAGCACTTGCATATTCACATGTGAGGGTGTGATAGTTAAAGGGTCCAAGTTGTTTATTTTTATTTTTTTGAGATTTCATTTATTTATTTCTAGAGAGGGTGAAAGAGAGGGAGAGAAATATCAATGTGTGAGAGAGACATCAGTTAGTTGCTTTTGTATGTGCCCTGACCTGGGTCAGAACCCGCAACCCAGGCACGCATGTGTGCTGACCAGGAATTGAAACGTGACCTTTTTGCTTTGCAATATAATACACAACAAACTGAGCCATGTGGATTAGGGAGGATACAAGCGTTTTTTTTTTTTTTTTTTTGTTTGCTTCTTTTTTTTTTTTGGATGACAGCGTTCTAATGGAAATGGTTTTAAATATCTGTGAATATACTAAAAATTAGTTGTACGCTTTACTGGCTGAATTGTATATGAATTATATCTCAATAAATTGCATGTTTTTTATAATGAAAATTTTCAAGAATTTATTTATTTATTTTTAGAGAAAGGAGAAGGGAGGGGGAAAGAGTGGGAGAGAAACATTCATTGGTTGCCTTTTGCATGCCTGTCGTTGAGGACCTGGCCTGCAACCCAGGCCTGTGCCTTGACCAGGAATTGAACTGGCAGTTTGCGGGATGATGCCCAAGCCACTGAGCCATGCTGGTCAGGGCAATAAATTGCATATCTTAATAAAGATGTTTAAAAATATTCACATCTTTTTTCACATATGTGTATGCTAATGATGTGATGTGTATTTTAAATTATATTTCCTATTGGAGTCAAGGCACTTTGTTTAAGTTTTATTTTGTCTTAGTGAAAAAGTGGTGGAACTATATGGTATGCATATTGTTGGCCCTTAATTTATCACATTGTAAAATACTTTATATTTTTAATTTGAAGATTCTGCACATAAACACCTAATTTGATCATATAACTCTGAAAAGGAATCAAGTTTTACATTACTTACGTAGTCTTTTTTTTTTCCTTTTTGTCAGAGGAATGTAATGGATTTGGGCTGAAATAATGGTACTCAGAAATACATAGTAGTACCTTATGGCTGTATTATGAGCCCACTTGAACTTGAAGGAATTGCACAGAAGATGTAACAGAGGTTGACCCTGGCTGATGTAGCTCACTGGATTGAGCGCCAGCCTGAGAACCAAACAACCAACCGCGGTTTGATTCCCAGTCAGGGCACATGCCTGGATTGCAGGCCAGTTCCCAGCAGGGGATGCACGAGAGGCAACCATACATTGATATTTCTCTCCCTCTCTCCTTCCCTTCCCCTCTAAAGATAAATAAATAAAACATCTTAAAAAAAGATGTAGTAGAGGTTGTAAGTTAAGTGTCTTGTTTTAAACAACATTAATTATTTTGTTTCTCTGCAATAGAGTTTTGCTCTTTTTACTTCCAGGAGTAGTACTTGTAGCTCCACAGCATGGACTTTGAGCTTGTGTCACACGTGCTTTTCCTGTGGTACACCTGCCAGACCAGCATCACTGTTCCCGTAAGGTTTACTGCTGACCCCTGGAGCTAAGCTGCAAATCTACCAACTTTGGTGAATCCAAGGGGCTAGCCTTTTCTATGATGAAGAGGCGACCAAAGTCAGCAGCCTCACAGCTTTCAGTGATCCTGAGGGTTTATCACAGAATTTTGTTCAATTCTATCATAGAAGCCAGCAGAAATGTTACAAACAGAAAATAAGTCTCATTCTAATCTATTCTGTGTTTGTAATATAAAATTACAGCTACAAACAAATGGTCAGATTGACCATAATGACTTCTTTCTAGGGTTTTCCCATTAATGTTAATTTTCTGTGTAGTTAGTTCTTTTTGTCTTCTGATGCTTCCTAACAGACCAGACTGTAACAGACACCAGAACCAAATTCATGTAAGAGCCGGAATTTCTGAAAATTCTTGTTTTTTTCTGTAGCTAGGGGAAAACTGAGAATATTTCTTTTTAGCTATCATAATTTCTTAGTCAAATTATTGATTGTGAAAGTCAAGTATTATTCTTTTCTTCCACTTCTTACTCTTATTTTATTTGGGGATACTTGCTTTGCAAAAAAATACTCATAAAGAAGCATGATGGTAGAATTTCAGGTGCTATGGCAGGAAGTAAGAGAGATGTGTTTTGGGAGAGACAGTCACTCTCAGATCAGTGTCCACAGGTACTTGTGAAGCCTGTTTGGGGGAGGGCATCTCTCTAAATTGATATCCCGGGAAATGGAATGAGTCTTTGCTGCCCTGAGTAAAGTTTCAGTGAATTATAGAAAGAAAATATTTGGGCAGCTCCCAGTTCAATTGTTGCTGCTTGGAGCTTGGTACTTGGTACTAATGAAGTTCATGTTTTTTTATCTGAGACTGAGGAGTTGAAGGTAAAAGCAGAAAATGACAAGAGATTGTGTAGGCTAGTTTATCTCTCCTTGACATTATCGGGGATGGTTACTGTTACTTGAATTTCTGGAGATAAAGCAAGTGGCTCCGATCTTTAAAATTTTCTTTGCTTAGCTGGGATTTTGTGGGCCTACTTCTGAGGTGGTATAATTTACCCAATTTGAAACTTTGTTTTTCCTCCAGGGATGTTTGAATTACATTTTCTAGTATACATAGATTGTTGGCTTAAGATACGTTTTTTCTTGAAGGGGTTTTCTGTAGAGCAACATTGTTTAGCTCTTGTTTAGCTCTTAACCGCTGCACCAAGCATGAAGAGCAACCTACACTCCCTAAGGTCTCAGTTGCCTCCACACTGAGTTGGGAATGTTGATAGTGTGTGATATGAACACAACTTAGTGGGGAGGGTGTAAACCATTCCCTGTTGTTAAAATACTGCTGGTATCATTACCAATAAGTTTCAGTTTTTTGAATGGTTTAACTTCAGGTTCTCTTGTTTTATTTTTGTTTGTTTAATCTTACTTTAACTGGTCTGCTTTCCAGTGGTTTCTTAGAGTAGTTGCATTTCTCATTCTGCTGAGTGAAAGAGCTTAATTCCTTCTCTCCCACCCCTTACGCCCCCATCCCCCTACCCTGGTCTCTTTCAGCTGAGGTTGAAAATGGATGGAAAATTGTCCCTTTCTTATGTGCATTATGGTAATAATGTCTAAAGACTATATTAATTTTTAGCAAGTGTGTTCCTGCTGACTGTGTTGTAGAGGTTATTTTATTGCTCTCTATTTGTCTTAACTGTCTTGCCTGAAGTTGGTGGCCTTATTCCCAGATTCATAATATGTTCTCTTTACTATTAAAATGCACATTTTGCTTGGGTCTGGCTTACTTCTTTACAGTTAATTCTGAGTTACGCTGCATGGGGGAAGGGAGCTCTGGATTATCAGTGTTCATTCTCTGAATTGAGTTTTATATAGGCATCTCTGTAAAAAAAAAATCTCTTCACTATTCTTTCCCATTCATTTTGGATTTATTTGGTGATTGCACTTGAAATGGATTTTTCATTTGAAAACTATAACTATCCATACAGTTTCTTTTTCTTGTTCATTTTCTACAAGTCATATTTATATTTTCTCTAGTTTATTAGCACATCTTTCTAGCACTAGAGGAAATTGGTCTAATGAATAAGACTTATTCTGGTATTATTAACATACCTACTAACTCATTGTTTAAGAGAATTTATGTACCCTTGAGGTGGTTAAATAATTAACCAAAAAGTAAGTTTAGGAATTGCCTGTGTAGTATAAAAAGACACTGGAATACCTAGTGTGAGGTCTAGAAGTTTTCTTTCCCTTTCATGTTATAATCTTTGTCTCTCTTTAGAGCTGTAAAATGGCTGAAGAGAAAAATCTTATTAGGAAAAATCTTTATAGTTAAGCCAGGTTGACTTGGAAGTGAGGCATGTGGCTGGCTAGAACCAATCATTCTTCACTTAGGAGATAGGAACTTGCTGATTGGATTAATGGTTAGTTGCTTCGGGAATGATACTAAAGCTAAGAGTAATAGGAAGGCATTCATTCCATTTGCTGGCTCTCATAGGTTTGTTTTGGAAAAAAGGTAGGTCTTTGTTGAGCTGAGATCCTTATGGCTACATTATTTCTTAATACCTAATAAAAAGTTTTTTAAATTTTTACAGTAGGGTAATATATCTAAATAGTTCTAAATTAGAAAGATATAAAAGAATATATAGTGAGTGTATATAAAGTTCCCTCTCATTTTTATTGTCTAGCCATCCAGTTTCTCTCCTTATAGTTTATTTCTCCTTCCAGAAACATTTTATGTAGATACTGTAAAGCACATACATAGGTGCTCATCTTAGAGATTACATGTGTGTCAGTATTGAGTCATATTACTTGATGATAAAATAGGTTTTACTATGATAATTTGCTGACTTCTGTTTATTTTGTTTTTTCCTTGAAAAATGTTTTCCTAAGTACTATATATACTTTGCTCTCATGACCACTGAGTATCATTTCACATCACTCGCTCTCTTTGGCCAAAACCTTCTGCATTCTCTTCTTTTACTCCTAAGAAAGGTGTTTCCTGTCTGTCTTCGTTTTCTTTCTTCCTTCTTTCTTAGATATTTATTTGAGGCTTCTGTTCCTGTTCTCTCCACTGTGTCATCAGCTTATGGTCCCTTGTTGGCAATGAAGTCCTCACATGTCTGCAATATGATCATTGTGTCTTGTTTCATGTTTGAATTGTTTTTCAACCGAGTCAGATGGAGTAGCCTTAGGTTAGATGCTTTATCATTGACTGTTCTGTTTAATATTGGGGTTGCTTCTATTTAACAAATAATTACTATTAATGATAGCACATCTTAGTGTATTGTCTACATAGACAACAGGCATTTTCTATCTTCTTTGAAAGGTTTATTCCTGAGTATGAAGTCTCTTTACACTTCATAATTTAATACCTTTACTCATCACAAATGGTTTAAAGTAGTCTTTATTCACCATGACTTTGAAGGTTTTGTCATTTTACTGTAGTCTCTTTCACTTTCACTTATCTGACAATTCGATGGTTTTTAACTTCTAATCTTAGTTCTTGACCAGAAAACCTTCATTTGTTCTTTTTCAACTTTGATGCTTTCTGATGCTTCCTTTGGAGTCCAAAAGGCATTATCTCTACAGATTTAAAATTTGTCTGTAACCACTATAAAAGATGTAAGATACCCCCAATGAACCCTGTCTTATAATTCCTTTTTGGTGGCTTATAGTAGTTTCTGCTTACTAATACTGGATCTTTAACCTTAGCCATGCACAAAGGGTTTTTACTTCAGTTTAGGTAATGTTGAGCATCACCTAAAGCCATGGTAAAAACTGACAGGCTATGCTCTAGGAGGAAAGAAGACTGTTCAATAAACAAACAAAAAGTATTCTTTGCTTTGTCTAGCTGAAAACATGCAATGTAGTTACCAGTGACATATGCCTGGGAAGTTCAGGTTCAGGATACTTATACAATATACTCTGTCTAGAGTATGTCATAGATAATAATCAGGAGAGGAGAAACCATATTGTCCTCTTTGTTTTCTTTATTAGGCTCCTTTCTTCCTATCCTGCTAGTAACTGACGCCAGGGCTTCTGAAATCCTTGGCGTCACGTTCTCTGGAGGTTATCTAGCTGATTATGGCAGTTGGTCATTACGGGAGGTGATGCTACATTGCCTGTCAGTAAAGGTGGACATTGCAAGATGGACAACTAGCACCTGTCCGCAGGGGAGATCAGCCAGTATGTGTACATCTGGTTAGCATAGGTGTTACCCAATTAGTAGTGCAAGAGTTCTGGATCAGGATTATGGAGTCCTTTCCCAGGCCTGGCATTACACTTTGGTGTGTGTTTTTTTTTTTTTTTTGTAATACTGCAGTATTTCTAACAGTGCCTCAGTGCATTCCTATGAATATGAGCCTTGCCTGTGAGGTTGTGGGCCAATAGCCAAACTTCCTCCACCCATATTAATATTTCCTGCTTCCAGGTTCAGCTCAGGGAGGTACTTTCTTTCATGTCTTTCTTGGGCAGCAGTCCAGGACAATGATTTCAGCCTCTTCTGCACTGTATATCTTCTCTGCCACTGCCTTCATTCTTCTTTCATTTTCTACTTTTTTCCCCCTTTTTACATGATAGTCACTTCCTTTCTAGGATCCAGTGAAACTGATGACCACTATAGTTCAATAATAGTTCTTTCCTACAGCCTAAATTGCCTTTTAAAATATTATAATCATAAGAAATTAAGCTTCACTTATAACAAGAATAACTATGCAGTACAAAAATGTATAAAGGCAAAGATAATCCTCTTTTTAAATTCAGTGCATCTACTACTCACAGCTTTTCTATAAATGGGATCTGTATACCAGTGCTGGGTCCTCTTATTTCCCCCCTTTCTCTCCCCTTCCTCTTTCCACTCAGATTTCTCTTCATCCTACATCTTTCTCTTCAAAGAACCGGTGTTATCTGGTATGAATATCTCCACGCTTTTCTCTGCTTCTGTGACAGATGATAGGTCACCAGTCTCCTCCCTACCCATAGGTATTTATTTATTTTTGTGTAGATGTTTGCCTGATCAAAGCAGGATTGTTTTACAAACTTGCATTTTGTTGTTTAGCGATACCTCATTAAAATCATTTAAAATATCCTGGTTTACCTCTAATTCATTCTTTAGTTGCTGAATAATATTTCATGATGTTGATATACTATGAGTTATTTGACACCTCCCCTCTTCTTGCAAACATTTGCTTAAAAAATTTGTTTTAAAACACCATGAACAATGTACCTGGTGTTCGTGCTTTAGTTTTATGAGATAGGTTCTCAATTTTATTTCTATCAAATTGCTTGGTTGAATGGTACATACACATTTTTTTCTTGGTTATTTCTTTGGTTATTTTCCAAAAAAGGCCAAACTAGTTGCACTTCTACTACCAATGTAAGCAAACAGTCCTTGTGTTTTCTTTAATAGTGGGTGTTATTTGCTTTAATTTATCTAACCTGATGGGTATGATGTAATAGCTCATTGTTACTTTAATTTACATTTCCCTGACCACTTTTGAATTTAAATAATCTTTTTATATACTTGTCCAGTCATTGGGTTTGCTCTTCTGCAAATTGCATATTCATACCTGTGTTCACTTTTCTATTGGCCTGTGTATCTTTTTTTCCTGGAGCTCTTTGAATATTATAGTTGTTAACCTAGTATTTGCTGTCTGCCTGGCATGTATTTTTTCTAAATCTGTCATTGTCCTTTAACATTGTATATGGCTTTCTTTTCACTATATCAAAGTTTTATTTTTAGTTTCATGAATGTGTGTTTATCTTTTGTTTTATGACAGGAAGATTTCCTGTTTGGGGTAAAAATGTGTTCTCCACTTTGGAATACTTACTGACACACACATACACATCCTTTTGTGTCACTTAGAGTTCAATCACAGAAGCAGAGCAACTATGAAAAAATAGGTAAGAAATTTATTATCGGGGTTTGATCTTATGTAATCATAGGAACAGATTAAATAGTTTATGTAAGCTTGTTCATCATACACAAATGGTTGTTCATTTTGTGTCTGATGCTGGAGTCAGAAGAAACAGCAGATGCTATGTGTGAAGCAGGGTTACCCTGGAACATGAACTGGATCACATGAGGACAGTCTGAAACTCCTTTTGGCCTCCTACTATATCTAAGCCTCAAGTCAGAAAAGCTGAAGGAGAAAATCCTGTTGGAGGTGTGGTCTTGGTTGCTGCCTCGGCTACCGAAGTGATCCAGCAGAAAATCAGCAGTGTGTATGACCTGCAGTAGCACCTTGTACCTATACCTACCACCCCAGCATTAAAGAGGCAGTTGCTGCCCTGGCCAGTGTGGCTTAGTTGATTGGATCATTGCCCTGTAAACCTGAAGGTCGCACGTTTGATTCCTGGTCAGGGCACATGCCTGGATTATGGGTTTGGCTCTAGGTCAGGGCACATGTGGGAAGCAACCGGTCAATGTTTCTGTCTTTCTCCCCTATCCTTTTCTCTTTCTTTAGAGTTGGTGGGTGTGTCCTCGAATGAGGATTGGGAAAAAAATGGATGCTGCATCATTTTTGCCTTCCAAGTGTCAGGCAAGATGTCTCATGTGGTCCAGGCTAACCAGGAACAGAGAAGGGAATTCTGAGAAATGTATTTTCAGAATAGGTAAACCAACATAATACAAATTCATTTTGGTCTTTCATCTGCCTGGTATGAGAGAGAAGTGCTGCAACTTAATATTTTTCCAGTTGGATAGTGACTTAACGTCTATACTAATTATTCATAAATCTTCTTTTTTCTTTTTTATAATATATTCGATTATGCCATTACAGTTGACCCATTTCCCCCCGCTTCATTCCCCTCCACCCTGCACGCCCCCTCCCACCCACATTCCCCCCTTTAGTTCATGTCCATGTGTCATAAGTTTTTTAGCTTCTACATTTCCCCACACTACTCTTGCCCTCCCCCTGTCTATTTTCTCCCCACCATCTATGCTACTTATTCTCTGTACCTTCTTCCCCTCTCTTCTCCTCCCACTCCCCTGTTGCTAACCCTTCATGTAATCTCCATTCTGTGGTTCTGTTCCTGTTCTAGTTGTTTGCTTAGTTTGCTTTTATTCTAGGTGTGGTTGTTGATAACTGTGAGTTTGCTGTTCATATTTTTTATCTTCTTTTTCTTAGATAAGTCCCTTTAACATTTCATGTAATAAGGGCTTGGTGATGATGAACTCCTTCAACTTGACCTTATCTGAGAAGCACTTTATCTGCCCTTCCATTCTGAATGAAAACTTTGCTGGATAGAGCAATCTTGGATGTAGGTCTTTGGATTTCATGAAGTGGAATACTTCTTTCCAGTCCCTTCCTGCCTGTAAGGTCTCTCTTGAGAAATCCGCTGACAGTCTGATGGGTACTCCTTTATAGGTGACTGTCCCCTTATCTCTTGCTGCTTCTAGAATTATCTCCTTCATTTTCATCTTGGCTAATGTAATTCTGATGTGCCTTGGTGTGTTCCTCCTTGGGTCCAACTTCTTTGGGACTCTCTGAGCTTCCTGGATTTCCTGGAAGTCTAATTCCTTTGCCAGACTGGGGAATTTCTCCTTTATTATTTGTTCCAATAAGTTTTCCACTTGTTGCTCTTCCTCTTTTTCTTCCGGTAACCCTACAATTCGGATGTTGGAACATTTAAAGATGCCCTGGAGGTTCCCAAGCCTCTCCTCATTTTTTTGAAATCTTGTTTCTTCATTCTGTTCTGGTTGGATGTTTCTTTCTTCCTTCTGGTCCACTCAATTGATTTGAATCCCAGTTTCTTTTCCATCACTATTGGTTCCCTGTGCATTTTTCTTCATTTCACTTAGTGTGGCTTTTATTTTTTCATCTAATTTGTGACCAAAATCAACCAGTTCTGTGAGCATCCTGGTCACCAGTGCTTTGAACTGTGCATCAGATAGGTTGGCTATCTCTTGGTTGCTTAAAAGTACTGGCTCTGGGGTTTCGATTTGTTGTTCTGTTCGAGCCATAATTTTTTGGTCAGGTTGCGCCTGTTAGGTATGAGGGGTGGAGCCTTAGGTGTTCGCTAGGGTGGGGCAACCTGGTGGTTGGGTTGTGATGCTGTATGTGGGGGTGGAGTTAGAGAGGGAACAATGGCAATTGCTCCGCTTGTATTTCAATCCCTTCTGCTGCTTCCCACAAACAAATTGGGCCCTTCTGGTGCTGGTTCCCAGGTGGATGGGCTTGTGTACGTTCTAGGACCTTGTGGGTCTCTCCAACGAACTATCTGGTGGGGCTGGGAGTCTCTCCCAGCACCTCAACCCCCATAAGTGTTTTTAATCGGTGCTTTTAGGTTTTATTTCTCGGCGCTGGGACCGTGGGTTGTGCAGTCTGTCTGCCTTGCTGCCCGTTTTTGTCTAGTTTATCTGCACTCAAATGTGTGTCCACAGTCAGCCAATGGCCTTGTGCGCCTCACTGGGTCTGCCAGCCACCCACCACCTTTTCCTGTGGAGATCCCTCTCCGCCTGCCACCGACTTTGCCCCTCTTACTGGTCTGGATGAACGGTTTGTTGTTGTCGAACTTTGGTACAGTTCAGTTTTCTATCTGTTCTGTTGTGTTTTTGTTTCTGAATCTTTGCTGTCCTTAATTTTGTTTGTGCAAGGAGGCACAGTGTTTCCATCTATGCCTCCATCTTGGCCGGAGGAGAGATTCTTTTTTTAATGTAGTAAAAATGGCCATTAAAGCCAGCTTTTACAGTTTTTGTATAAAAATATTATTGTGGATGCAGTAAATTGCAGATTTATTGGTAGAAACTCTTTAAATAGCAATGACAGAAAATCCAGTACGTACTGGGTGAAAATTTGTTGTTGTTGTTTTGCCTGTTTCCTAAACATTTACACCTTGTTGAGTTTTTACCTTCTGATTTTGGTAAAGCTTGGAATACTGTTTTCCTCAGTTGTGGACACTTCTTGGAGGTGTGTGGGAAACCTCCAAGTAAGTATATTCCATACCGTGTTTGGTAGGTGAAACAGGTCTACTTTGCCACTTTCTTAGCGAAGGGAAAAGCGTCTTTCTTTTCTTGTAAAAAGAGCTGGAAAAACTAACAAGAGTTGATTTCTGGTAGATTCTTTCTATTTTGTTTTTCCCCTGCTTTGGTTAAATAAAAATTAATGTAGAATTCTTAAGTCTGTGGAAAAAGCCTGGACATCTGACAATTTTGGTGGTTTGCCTAATTGGACAAATTTATCAGCTAGTCTTGATTGTAATGAAAATGTGGGGGGAGAAAGAAATGTGTGTTCTCATTTAAGACATTGAAGAGCTCTTTTATTTATGAGGATTTCTGAAAGAGTCTTTCTAAAGAAAAAGAAAGTATTTGATTATGGAGAGGGAACTAAAGACATGATTGAGTTAAATTTAGGTTGGGAATGAAGGGATTCTGAAATTTCGGAACTTGTTGCTATTGTCAGTGTAACCCTTTAAGATGTCGTTTTCATCTTCAGTTTTTGTTAATTAAGATGGGAGGTAGATAATGCTTTGGGTCTTTTATTAAAATTGTATTGGCAGCCTTTTCACGTATTTTTAACAAAAAAAAGTAGTTCCACTAAGGTTTCTAACAGCGAAGGCATTAATGAACCTTTTTATATGAAAGTAACAAATTAAACCTTACAATACGATTCTTTTGTAAAATGTGAGGAAGCAGATTTAACAGGTTGTCACTACACTGTGCTCCTGTGTTTCTGTTTAACATTTGTACCATGTTAGGAAGTCAGAAATTATTGTTCTAAAAGTTTAAAACTTTTATTTATTAAATTTTTTTAGATTATTTATTTCTTTTTAGAGAGGAGGAAGGAAGAGGGAAAGATGAAGAGAAACATCAATGTGTGGTTGCCTCTTGTGTGCCCCCACTGCGGGCCTGGCCCACAACCCAGGCATGTGCCCTGACTGGGAATCAAACCAGTTACTGTTTTGTTTGCAGCCCACGCTCAATCCACTGAGCTATACCAGCTACGGCAGTTTAAATAGTTTTAGACTCCTCTTCCTGGTCTTGCAAAATTTTTGAATATATAATTAAAATTGGAAAAAGGGATAAAATTTACTAGAGTGAATGGGACCCAAACTAGTGCTTTGCCCTATGCTTTGCGAAGTAGAAAATGGTTCTGCCTTTTTTGTTTCATTCATGAGGGGAAGTCCTTATTGACCCTTGAAAAGAAAGCTGTAAATATGGAAGCATGGAGATGTTATATATCTTTTTTAGAAAATAGTTTTAGATCAGAGATTAATCATGAAAACCTGAAATTTAACATGGGAACTTGGAGGCTTGTTTTATTTAGTACATCTGGGTAAATGAGTGATGTACTTATTTATTTTCTTACTTCTTTTTCCCTCATGCCAGTCTGTTGCCCATTTCTCTTGAACAGAGCTCTTGGAGAGAGTCATTTGTTCCATCTCAACTGATCATTGCTTCCTCTCATTTGCCTGTCCTTTAGATAAACCTCTTTCCCTTGTCCATCTTCCTTAGCAACCCATACTTGATAGTTGAAGTTGAGGGTTTTGTTTTTCTCAGCAAAAGAAGAAAAATTGACAGAATATGTTTTTCTAAATCACCATTTTGATCATCATAGCCCAGCCATCTCCAGAAACCTGGAGTTAGCTGTTCTTGTTGACCATGTTAAATCTAAGCATCCTTCCTGGTCACAGAGGCCCTTTGGTGTATAGTCCTGTCTTGGTCAAGCTGTAGGTAGCTGCACTTATGGGTATCGTCCCTCAGATTAGTGGCTTTGGCTATCCCTCCCCCCCAATCATATTGAAATCTTGTTGGTACTTTTATACCAAACTTAAAGCTCATTTCTCCAATGAATTCTTCAGTACCCTCCCTGTTCTCTAAATACCAGTAATCTGGTACCATCCAGTTCACATTTTGGGGCTTTTTCTCTTTTATTAGTTATTTATTGAATATTGTAAATTTTATTTCCAGCTAAATGATAAGCTCCTGAGGGTAAGGGTCTATCACCTTACCATCTTGAATTGTGGAAGTTAAAGTAGTACTTGCTGAATTACTTTAAAAATTTAGTAGTCATAACAATACAATAGCTCATGCTTTAGCACTTACTATGGGCCAGGAATTGTTCTGAGTGCTTCACACACGTTCCCATTTTATGCTCAGAGCATGAGTTTGATGCTTTTAAGGTATAGAGGTTAAATGACTTGTTCAAGGTCTTAACAGGTAGTAAGTGGAGGTGCTTGCTGCACCTTGAACCCAGTCTGGCTCTTGAGTCCAAGCTCTGAACCACCATGTAACACTGCAGGTGTAGTAGAGGAATAGTATGTTAGATTGACAGTACCATAAATTACTATTGTAATTATATTTTTCCTTTCTTCCCAACATTTTATTATGAAAATTTTCATGCAGAAATGCTGAAAGAATTGTACAGTGAACACTCATATACAGAAGTAAGGCTTGCTTGAGTGTGGTGGGTAATATGGGTGTAATCATTAGTGGTTTTGATTTGAACATTTCACCTGAAATGTCATATCGTGTGCTTTAGTGTGATATTGTTATATTACAGAATTTCATGCTTACAATTTTGTAATAAAAGATTTAGTAATAAAAAAGGGGGCATTATTTGTGCTGGATCCTGTATATACCCAATTCCTAGACTCCATGATCAACATTTGGTATATTTGTTTTACCACATATTTGCTCATCCCTGTATCTGTGTTACTGTTTTGATGTATTTCAAAGTCAGTTGGCAGACATTTGTATACTATACCTCTAAACATAGTGGAATGTACTAGTTTTAAGTGTACTATTTCACAAGTTTTGATACATGTACTGGGACATATATCAAGTCTTGATGTATGTACTGGGACATACTTTGTAACCCAAAACTCTATGAAGATAGAGAAAATTATGTGGTTATTTTTTATTGAGTATTTGGTGGTTTTATGGTTCAAATACATAATCTGTACATTTCTCCCCAAATTAAAACCTGCTTTTCTGATTGTTCTGTGATCTCTTATTTGTTCTTTAGTTTATTTACCTCACTGAGGGCAGGGCTCTCTCCCAACACCTACTGCACTTGGGGAACATACTCAGAGGTATGACGAGTGGTGGATTCATGACAGTCATATGTATGCATATCCTTAATTGCTCACAGTGCCTTTGATATGAAATGTCTGTTTATTTTAATGAATTTAGTTTTTTTTAATTAATGAATTTCGTTGATATATGCTCATTAGTTTTTCCAATAGCACATGATTTGCTTAAGTGCCTTGATGTTGAGGGGGTGCTGTCCTTGAAAATCCTTGAAAATCACCTTTGGTGATCTCATTCATTCTCATGACTTTATATAACTCTGTTCACTGATAATGACCTTAAAGTTATATTCCCAGCTTAGATCTCTACCCTGGACTTGTCATCTCTACTTGAATGACTAGTAAACCCTTGAACTTTTAACGTGGTGAAGGCGGAATTTTATTTGGTCCCATCCCTTCCTGTTTGTGCCATCTGTAGAGTGTGTGCTTAATCTCATCTGATAGCAGGTCTCGAAATTCAGTTTAAATGCTAGTTAATAACATGAGAATAAAGGAGGCTGACTCTCCTTCCCAATTTGAATTGAAGAATTTAAAGGAAAAAGGATTTGTGGCCATGGACAACAGTGTGCTGACTGCATGGTGGGGGGGTATAAGGAGGCTAAATGGTAATGGAAAAAAACACAATAAAGGTTAAATTAAAAAACTAAGGAATTTAACATAAGATACTTAGAAGGTGAGATCTTTAAAGTATTATTTTTTGAGAAGCCAGTAGATTTGTGATTTTAACAGAAATATATCTGCTTAATAATTTTATAATAATTGATGGTGATGTATTGGGTTGGCCAAAAAGTTCATTTTTTTTTCTGTAAGATGGCTCTAATAGTGCTTAGTTGTCTTTAACTTCATTTGAAACAATTTTTTTAGATTATGTTGTGACAGCTTCATACCAGCATATGTTTAAAAAATACTTAACAAAATTGGTGAATTTTTGTGTAACCATTTTAATATTGAAGGTGGAAGAAAATACACATTTTGGTGTATTATGCTTTATTATTTCAAGAAAGATAAAAAAGGCAACTGTACACAAAAAAAGATTTGTGCAGTATACAGAAATGATGCTGTGACTGAAAGTATCAAAAGTGGTTTAGGAAGTTTCACACTGTACTTTTCTCACCTGGTGATGCTCCATGTCCTTCAGGTAGACTAGTTGAAGTTGATAGTGATCAAATCAAGACTTTAATTGAGAATAGTCAACTTTATACCACCTGGGAGGTAGCCAACATACTCACAGTATCCAGATTAATACAGTTATTGGTGAAGATGAAAAAAAGTATTTTATTTTATGGAAAAAAACCATATGGACTTTTTGGCCAACCCAGTATTTGGTGGGAATGTCAGCTAGCTAAAGTAAACCCTTTTTATTGTTTGTCCAGTTCTTCGCATTATATCTGTAATTCATCTCACATCTAATTCTAGTCAAGCGCAAATTGGATGGTGATATTGTTTATGCACTGTAATGTGTTTTGACACTTCAGGAATGCTGTATCAAACGGAAGAAAATTCCTGACCGCCTGCTATTAGATTTTCATGTAGAATAATAGCTTAATCTTCAACTGGCAGTTTTAACACAGTAATAAAAAGGGATCTAGACGTACTTGAGACTTCCGCCAAGATGGAGGCATAGGTGGAAACACTGTGCCTTCTCCCACAACCAAATTTGAATACAGCAAAGGTTTAGTAAATAAAGACACAGCCAAAGAACAGAAAATTGAACTATACGGAAATCCGACAACAACGAACCATTCAACTGGGACCGGTAAGAGGGGCAGAGCCAGCAGCAGAGCTGGGTTGGGTGGGAGAGATCCCCTGAGCCAGGCACGCAGGCAACCGGGGTAGCAGCGCGAACCCAGTGAGGGTGCGTAGGAGACTGACCGCGGTCACACATTTGTGCACAGATAAATCAGCAGAGTGAAACCAACAGAGTGAGCAGTGAGACAGACCACGCAGGCCCCAGCGGGTGAATCCAGCGGTGGAGGGCTGACCATGGTCGCACATTTGCAAGTAGCGGGACGGAATGCGGGGCCCGGGTGAAGGCAGCTGCAGCGGCGGGAGGTGGCAGACGGAACTGCCATTGCTCCTCTTTGACCCCGCCCCCATGTACAGCATCACAACCCAGCAACTGAGTGGCCCCGCCCTGATGAACACCTAGGGCTCCGCTCCTCATTCGTAACAGGCACGAACAGTCCAAAATACAGCTCAAGAAGAACTCAAAGCCCCAGAGCTGATAACTCTAAGTGAAAAAGAAATAGCGAACCTCTCAGATGCACAGTTCAAAACTCTGGTGATCAGAATGCTCACAGAACTGGTTGATTATAGTCACAAATTAGAGGAACAAATGAAGGCTAAACTAATTGAAATGAAGGGAAATGCACAGGAAACCAATAGTGATGGAAAGGAAACTGGGACTCAGTGGAATGGACCAGAAGGAAGAATGAAACATCCAACCAGAACAGAATGAAGAAACAAGATTTCAAAAAAATGAGGAGAGGCTTAGGAACCTCCAGGGCATCTTTAAATGTTCCAACATCCGAATTGTAGGGTTACTGGAAGAAAAAGAGGAAGAGCAACAAGTGGAAAACTTATTGGAACAAATAATAAAGGAGAAATTCCCCAGTCTGGCAAAGGAAATAGACTTCCAGGAAATCCAGGAAGCTCAGAGAGTCCCAAAGAAGTTGGACCCAAGAAGGAACACACCAAGGCACATCAGAATTACATTGCCCAAGATTAAAATGAAGGGAAGAATCCTAGAAGCAGCAAGAGATAAGGGGACAGTCACCTACAAAGGAGTACCCATCAGACTGTCAGCTGATTTCTCAAAAGAGACCTTCCAGGCAAGAAGGGGCTGAAAAGAAGTATTCCAAGTATTCCAAGTGATGAAATCCAAAGACCTACATCCAAGATTGCTTTATCCAGCAAAGCTTTCATTTAGAATGGAAGGACAGATAAAGTGCTTCTCACATAAGGTCAAGTTCAAGGAGTTCATCAGCACCAAGCCCTTATTATATGAAATGTTAAAAGGACTTATCTAAGAAAAAGAAGATAAAAAATATGAACAGTGAAAGGACAGCAAACTCACAGTTATTAACAACCACACCTAAAACAAAAGCAAACCAAGAGGACAGCTAGATCAGGAGTGGAACCATAGAAAAGAAGAACACATGGAGGGTTAGCAACAGGGGAGTGGGAGGAGAAGAAGGGGGGAGAAGGTACAGAAAATAGCATAGACAGTAGGTAGAAAATAGGTAGGAGGGAGGGCAAGAATAGTAGGGGAAATGAAGAATCTATAGAACTTGAGACTCGTCATAAACTAAAGAGGGGTAATGGTGGGGGAGGGGTGTGCAAGGTGGAGGAGAATGAAGGGGGGAATAGAACAACTAATGGAATAATCAATAAAATATATATATATATTTTTAAAAGGGGCTCTAGTTATTGGAAGATGGTGGTAAGTGTCAGCAGTTTTGTGCACAGTGGCCTGAAGGGATTGTCAGGAGAAAAGGGGGAGAGATGGAGTGATGCAGCGCTGTCCCGGATGCCTTCACGAGTGTGCCGAGGGTAGTAGGTTCTTTTTCCATCATTTTTCACTGCTCTTTTTCCCCTGGTGAATTTCAAGGGGAAGTTGGAGAAGTTGATTGGAGAGAAGTAGCAGTGTCAAGGTCATTTCTGAACTCACTTCTCAGTGTGTGCCACATGCAGGTTTTAGAATGATGCTACTGTCTTTGGGGCACAAATCATGGCAGAATGTACTTCCTGTGAAAAGTCAGTGTTTTCATGGTTAGTTCTTTGGAATTTTGATAAATCAGGTATAAAATTTTAGGGTAGAGATGAGAGAAGTAAGGGTTATTACCCCAAGAATTTGACATTTCTGAAAATACCAGTCATGTCTTCTACTCCCATGTCCCCTTTGTCCCAAGGTGCTTTGCCCATCCCCAAATAAAACCAGCAAAATAGCTATTCATATTAAAGATGCGAAGGGTGTTGGTTGTTTTATTTTGGCCAGAGAGCTGGAGTGAGTGCTAATATTAAAAGGAAAAGGGTTTTATTCTTAAATGGTTAGTATTTCTGCTCTTTTGAATATAAAAGCAAAGTGAACAAACATTATTTGATATTTGAATCTATACAAAGGGAAGGGCAGACTGAGAAGACCGTGTAGATGAGTGATTTCTAGCAGTATTTCCTAATTTGTGTGGATCAGTTTGCAGCTTGTAGGAACTCAGTTTTGTGGAGTTGAGTGTGTTTTAAATTATAGGTATTTCTTGGAAGGTAGGTTCTCAGCGGTGGATATACTATGACTGAATGGTTTTTTGTTCAGTAATGTGATTAGCCTTGGTGTTTTGGGATCCATGACGAGAAACAGGTATGTGAACAGCTTGTTCATGTGTTGATAAATAAGAAAAAAGCCCCAGGTTCAAAAGATGTGAGAAAGTGGAGAAAAGTTGTGGGCCAAGGAGAAGATACAGTGATTTTTTTTGTAGGATACATTGGGTCATGATCTTGGAAAGAGTACCAAGAAAGAAGTTTGTGATTTGAAAAGTCTGGGCCGTGTGATCTGCAAGTTCTGATAAGACTAAATGTATGTATTCATTTAGACAGGTTAATTCTGAGGAAGCTGTATATTTAATAGAGATTTTGTTAATAATAGAGGATCACTGTTCAACAACCGCAACACATACCCTCCTGTGTGCACTGGACTGATGGGTTATCTTTGTGTTTTTAAACTCTCATACTTCCCCCACCTCTTACCCCTCAATAATTCTGGCAAATCTGCCTACCAACCAGATCTGTCATAATTGGATGGGCTGCTTCCTAAATTAGATGTGGTAGACTTGAAGTAGATTTTTTCTAAGCAAAAAAAGAACATCATAGCGATCTTTAATTTTCAGTCATGTATTTTGTCCTAAAATAAAATTGTCAGAAGATGGAGATATCACTGAGGTTATTTATTTCTTTTGAAAAATAATATTTATGATAAGGGGTAGTATATGTTGTCCTACATGATTTTACTGAGCAAAGAAAAGACACATTACTTGATTTTAAGTGACTACTTTATCCAGAAGGAATTTTGGGATTAGTGATTCTAAATTTTTTGAAATTTATTAAACCAGAGAAATGTCATGTCTAATATTGTATATTTGTTAAAGCAGATTACTTGACTATGACATAATGTGGTCAGTTTTATATCAATAGTGAATATTAAAAGTGTATCTAGGCTGTTGACTTATTAAAAGCGCTCTAATTATTAGTCTTCATTTTGAAGACTATACATTAATTTAGTGAGGAAAGTAAGTAGAAAGTAGAGAGTTTTGGAGAGCAATACAGGGATCTAACATGTCTTTAATGTGATTGTATTCTCTACCTGATGAATCTGTCACATCTAGTTCTCCACATACTGCTGCTCCATTTATTCATGTATTCATTGTTTGCTTCTCGTATATGCCCTGAGTGGGGATTGAACCCACAGCCTTGACATAGCCTTGACAATGTTCTAACCAGCTGAGCTTCCTGACCAGGCCCGGTCCACATATTGCTATTAAGAATAACAAACATTTATTGAATGTTTATTCTATCCAGCTTGTTCTCGGGACTTTTTATGTATTAAATTCCCTTGTGGTGGTTCCTGCTTTTAATTTCCTATTAGGAATGAGAGGCCCAAGGCATAGTGAGGTTGAAGGACTTGTCCAGGGTCACAGGCCTAAATGTGGAGGAGGGCTGTAATCACTCTATTTGTTCCTGTTGAAATATAGGTGGTTTTTCTAATGGCATGTGAAATGTGTTTTAAATTTTAAAGAGACAGTTAAATTTCTGACAGCTATCAGATCACTGAATGCTTTATCTTTTTAAATGTGTTCTTTCTTAGGAAAATTAGTTATCATCTTATAGATTCTTTCCCAAGGAGCACATTTATTATTATATCAGCACACCTAGAGGTGATACATGAAATATGCTTCTCTTTGTTCATGATGTAGTGGAACATTTTTAAGTTTTAAATTATATTCCTTGTCTAGAAAATTTTTAAAGTTATAGAGTAGGTATTTACTGGATGTCCCTTAATGTGATGGAACACTGTAGTTGGGGTCCTATAAGGAGGAAGTAAGAACTGCTTTTTAAAAATTATATTTCATTGATTATGCTATTATAGTTGTCCTGATTTCCCCCTTTGCACACCTCCACCCGGCACCCCAGACTCCCTCAGGCAATCCCCACACCATTGTTCATGTCCATGGTCATGGGCATAAGTTCTTTGGCTACTCCATTTCCTACACTGTATTTTACATCCCTGTGGTTATTCTGTAACTACCTATTTGTACTTCTCAATCCCCTCACCTCTTTACCCATTCTCCTGGTCTCCCCTCTCCTTTGGCAACCATCAACATGCTCTCCGTATCCATGATTCTGTCTCTGTTCTTACTTGCTTGGTTTGTTTTTTAGATTCAATTGTTGATAGACATGTGTTTATTGATGTTTTATTGTTCATAGTTTTGATCTTCTTTTTCTTAAATAAATCCCTTTAACATTTCATATAATAGTGGTTTGATGATGATGAATGCCTTTAGTTTTTTTTTTTTTGTCTGGGCAGCTCTTTATCTGCCTTTGAATTCTAAATGGTAGCTTTGCTGAGTAGAGCAATGTTGGCTCTGGGTCTCTGCTTTTCATGACTTTTAATGTTTCTTGCCAATCCTTTCTAGCCTGCAAAGTTTCTTTGAGAAACCAGCTTATGGGAACTCCCCTGTAGGTAACTAATGTCTTTTTTTTTTCTTGCTCCTTTTAAGAATCTCTCTTTATCTTTAACCTTTGGCGTTTTAATTATGTGTCTTGGAGTAGTCCCTTTGCATCCGTCTTCTTTGAGACTGTGCTTCCTGAACTTGCAAGTCTATTTCTTTCATCAAATTAGGGAAATTTTCTTTCACATTTTTTCCAAATAGATTTCCAATCTCTTGCTCTTTCTCTTCACCTTCTGACACGCCTATGATGCGAATGTTGGGCCTCTTGGGGTTGTCACAAAGGCTGCTTATACTACCCTCATTTTTTTGGATTCTTTTTTCTTGTTTTGATTGGTTAATTTTTGGTTCCTTATGTTCTAGATCATTGATTTGATCATCAGCTTTATCCACTCTACTGTTGTTTCCTTGTGAATTGTTCCTTATTTCAATTAGTGTATCCTTTGTTTCTGACTGAATCTTGTTTATGCTTTCGAGGTCCTCCTCACTAAGTTCCATGGGCATCTTTATAACCAGTGTTTTGAATTCTGAATCTGATAGATTGCCTATCTCCATTTCATTTAGCTCTTTTTCTTGAGTTTTATCTGTTCTTTCATTTGGGCCATGTTTCTTTGTCTCCTCGTTTTGGCAGCCTCCCTGTGTTTGTTTATATGTATTGGGTAGAGCTGCTTTGACTCCATGTCTTGGTAGTGTGGCCTAATGTGGTAGGTGTCCTGTAGAGTCTAGTGGCACAGCCTCCCCTATCACCCAAGCTGGGTTCTCGGGACATGCCCTTTGTGAGACTGAGTACCGCTTTCTCTTGTAGTTGAGCCTTGATTGCAATTAGCAGATCAGTGGGAGGGGTTTACCCAGGCCAGTCAACTACAAGGACTGGCTGTGACGACTAACCACCAACCTTGGCCTTCTGTGAAGGATCAGCTGTGCAGGGGCAATGTGGTGGTGCTCTGACGTGATCTGTAGCTGTCAACTGGGTGGGTTGGCCCTGGAGTTTCCTGGGCGGTTCTGGCCAAGTTCAGTTCTCACCTGTGTTTTGCCTGGGGCACCCTGCCTGAGCTATAAAACAATCTTAGGTGGCTGCTACTTGTGCTGGGCTTAGAGATCCTCAGGTGAAACCAAACTGTGCATCTAGGCTAGTTGCTGCTAGTGTTGGTCCGGGGCCCACTGAGGCCAGCTGTTGCTTGTTTGATAGGATTTAGGAAGTTGTGAAGCATAAGCCAAGACCAGCCCTTCATATGGAAAAGCAGCTTGGGTGGGTCAGTAAATTGAGTTGGGTGGAGTCTCTGGGGATTTCCAAGGCGGGTCAAATATGGTAGGCAGGTTGATGGAGTCTCAAGATATGGCAGCAGCTTGCCGTGTCTGTGCAGGGAGAATTTAGCAAAGGGACAGTGGTCCACTTGCCTTAATGCCAGACACTTCACTTTCTCCCTGTATACCACTGGAGACTTTCAAGCTGCTCCCTGGGTGCTGGAGCTCAGAGAGAATAAGGCTGAGTAGGTGAGCCCGTGTGTGGAACTGCTTGGGGCTGCAGTGATTTCTTCCGCTGACTCAATCCCTGCTGATCTTTGCAGCCAGAAGTTATGGGGACTTATATTCCTGGCACTGGAATCCTGGGCTGTGGGCCTGGTATGGGGCTGGGACTCCTAGTTCCCAAGATATTTCTTCTGGAATTTTTTCTACCACTTGTGGGTGAGGGACCAGCCTGTACCACGTCTGCACCCCTCCTACCAGTCTGGATGGATGTGGTTTCTTTAATTCCATAGTTGTCAGACTTCTATGCAGCTCTGATAGTTCTAAGTAATAGTTCTATATTTTAATTATTGTTTAATAGTTCTTATTTTAAGTAATAGTTCTATACAACTATATGGTTATTCTATATTCTAAGTAATGGTTGTTCTATATTTTAATTGTAATTTTTTAAAAAAGATTTTATTTATTTATTTATCTTTAGAGGGGAAGGAGAGGGAGAGAAACATCAATGTATGGTTGCCTTTCGTGGGTCCCCTGCTGGGAGTTGGCCTGCAGGGAACTGGCCTGCAACCCAGGCATGTGCCCTGACTGGGAATTGAACCGCTGTCCTCTGGTTCGCAGGCTCGCGCTCAATCCACTGACCTACACCAGCCAGGGCTTTGATTGTAATTTTGATGTGGTTGTGCAAAGAGGTGAGCCATGTCTGCCTATGCTGCCATCTTGACTAGAAGTAAGAACTGCTCTTCTAAGTAGGTACATGTTCATTCTTGCTTACTTTATAGGCTCCAGCTTTGGGTCACCACAAAGGTTAGATCGCAACAAAGCATGCAACATGCTTGTGTAGGCCCCTCATCCTGAGCTTTTTCAAGGGCTGACGTGAAGAACGAGTCTGTTCTCTAAAACCTTCTTGGAGATACTGTCTGACATGTTTCCTTATTGTTCCTATAGCTGGCTCTGTACTACAAATAATTTATAGACTTCTGCACTTAAGTGTCTCCCTCCCCACCATTAAATTAGTGTGTTCCCTTTATCAGATGAAGGAAGTGTCTTCTCCCCCAAAAGAAGCCAGTTTGCTTCTTGGATAGATGAAAACTGTTTATTTTATTCTTTGCCTTGGTCCACCAGGAAGATGAAGGCCTAATTAGCATATACTAGAAACAACTTTTTCATTGTTCTACCAGGGCTTTTTTTGTGAGTTATCAAAACCCTTAGGATCTGCCCTTGCTGGCCTGTGCGACTTAGTTGGTTGGAGCTTTGTCCTATAACCGAAAGGTGTGGGTTCAATTCCTGGTCAGGGCACATACCTAAGTTGTGGGTTCAGTCACTGGTTTAGGGACGGGTACAGGTGGACACTTATGATCAATCCCTGGTCCAGGTGCCTACAGTCCCTGGTCCATGTACTTACAGAGGCAACTAACTGATGCTTCTCTCTCCCCCCTGTTTCTCTCTCTCCCCCTTCCTCTCTCTCTAAAAACAATGGGACAAAAATGTCCTCAGGTGAGGATTTAAAAAACAAAAACAAAGCAAACCTTAGGATCTGGTGAAATCTCTATACTCACAATATTTGTATTATAATTTCAAGAGGTTCCTAAATCCTATGAAACATCCCAGACTCTTAGAGTTAAGAATCTCTGCTTTTGATCTTTTTACATTCTTAGTTTAGCCATTCTGTACTTATGAATATATTACACTAAGTTTACTTGGCTTTAAAGAAATAGGTTGTATGTAAATGATACATTGTTTTCAGGGGTTTTAGCAGCTGGGCAGTTGCCCTGTATGTAATTGGCAGCCTAGGTCATGGGAAGTGTTTTTATTTATGCAAGAGGAACTTTTTTTGGTTCTCATGATGATGAAACAGGTGAGCTAAGATAAAGGGCTATAGTGTTTTTGCAAAGGATTTTCCAGAAAAAGAAACCTGGAGATTGTGTGCCTGTGTTCTTGTGCACTAAACACGAATGTGAACAATACTCAGTAAAGTTATGACATTTTTACATTTCTGCACTGTGTTTTTTTGTGATGTCTCTTGATGAAAGTTGTAAAAAGGCCTTGGACATTGTCACTAGGGCTGCTGTTTTAAAGTTTAGTCCTCTACTCTGTGGGTGTTGGGTGAACCATTGGACCTGCTGTCTGGTTGTTCACAGATGCTCCTTCCTATCTGGTTTCTAGCAGGATGCCCTGAGTTGGAGGCCATGGATTAGGCTGTGCTCTTGGGCCTCTGTGTATAAAGGGATGGTGTATTTTAGTTGTGAGCTTTGTGGGATAGGAAATGCACTTGCTGTTGGAGGTTTCTTGCTCTTTCTCGTCTCCTTTCAGTAGGGGAAGGGAAGCTCAGCATCTGTCTGTCAAGAGTGTTCCCAAAATATTGGCTAATGAGGAGAAACTCATGCTACTGCAAGATGTTTGGAATAGCTGTGATTTTCACCTCTTTTTCCCTTCTCTCTTTGTGAAAGACAATTTGTAGTACATTTTGTCTCTAAGGGAGACTTGAGTACCCAGCTGGTTAGATATATTTAAAGAAAGAAAAAATCTCTTTCAATAGACATTGAAGAAATCTATTATAAATTTGAGTGGGAACCTGAGAATACTGTGGCATACATTCAAAACTAATTAAAATAACTGATAAAGAAACCAAATTAGCTTTACATGGGATTTTCAAGGTTAAAATGTATGAGAATTATGTTAATAAGCTCTGCTTTTAACTTGGTACGTGTAGGAATTCGTTCTTTTGTACAATTTGAAACCGCCATCACCTATGCCCTCTAGTGCATACTGGGTGAGTCTGACAGTAAAATTTTGTTCCGTGCTTCTTGCCTCTTCCCTAGTTATGCTGAGATTTTTGGTGAGAGAGCTCTCTTTGCTTTTCTCATTTCCTTTTCCTTGGCTGTTGGAGAAGTGGGCAGCCTCGTTTCTTCCTGTGTGTCTGGTTCTGTGCAGTGCTCTAGACCTGGAGAAGCAGTAGATGCATTCTGGAAAGTATGGCAGATTTCTGACAGTCACCTCCTGAAGGCCAGGACAGTTTTTGCCCCCACTGCTGCCCAGGCATAGCATCCTGTCCTGGGGCTGTTTACCTAGGCCAATTGAGGGACAGTAGTTAAAAATCTTGCATTCCTTTCCCGTGTCCATATTTAGTGAGCTGGCGTCTGGTGTAGAGTTGGCCACGTAGGGATCCTAGAGAGCCCAGATGTTTAGCACCTGTGGTCCTCCCTCTCAGGAGTGGTGTGCAAGGTGCTGCTGAGATGCACTCCAGTGGACCCCCAAGGTGGAAGCCAAGTTGCTATTTGTTGGGGATAGTCAATTGAGTGTCTTTTTAAAGCTCTCCAGGCTGTGGAAACAGTCTACTATTGAGGAAGTTGGGGGATAGTGACCAGCCCTAGGCCCTGTGAGCCCCCTGGACAGCTGATGTCCACTTGCTAAGTGTTGTGATGGAACAACTTCTCATTGAGTGACTGTTGTTTATTGGCATGGTGGCTTTTTAGCTCCTCTTTACTCTCCTTACCTTTCCTTTCTTCTTAGCCTACCAGTTTTGCCTGTCTCTGCATGAGGATAGGTGGTGATTAGCTGTCCTTTTTTCACCTGGCACATTTGGCATTATGGAGAATATGGCCCAAAACAGCTGTTCTAGATTTCTGTATCTGTCACAGGTGGTTTTTTAGGTTTCACATATCAAAATAGGTTACCAAGAAAAGCTAAAAAAAAAAAAAAAAGACATTCACTTTTTTCAGTATACACGCTTTTAATAACAAAACTTTCCTGTACACTGCACTTTGTTTATCATCTCCCCCAGAACCCCAGTGTAATAGTATTTTCTTCCCACCCCTCCCAACCCATTTGCCACCCCCCAACCCCCCAATGGCTCTTAAGGTGATTGAACACAATGTGTTTGGACTGTAGTTTTGGTTTCCAGTCTCTGTGGATAGAAAGGGTAAACAAACATTCCATAGATGAAATTTTTTTTAAATTACCAAGGAAGAACAGGTTGATTGAAGGAGTAGCAGGTGTTTCCAGATGTTTGCAATAACAGGATGAAAACTTAAACCATCATTTTCTGTTTGGTTTTGCCTTAAATAATTCAAGTTTTCCCTAGCTTAGGGACAGAAATATTTAAGTATCTATGGATGGCCTTATCACCTTTGTATTTTTCTGGTTGAAGCACTTTAACCAATAAGATACGAAAACCATATCTCAAAACAGATTTTTGAGACAGGTGTGTCACTATTGCTTTGCTCTATTAGGAAAATGATTGTGTAAGTCAGCTTCTAAAAATATTTTTTCAGATTTCATATAGGTATCTACAATGTAGAGGGAGAATGGGGTATTTATATCCTCCCCCATAGCTCTGGTAGGAAGTATGCCTTGAGAAAATGTCTTTTTTCAGTTTTAGGATTCAGACCTAGTGCTACATGGGGCTCATTTTTGTTGGAAAGATGGAGTCTAGCTCTTGGTGACTAGCATCAGAATAGGCAGGTAGATTTTAATAATTGGTGGAGTTGGGAAGTTCAGACAATTCCATTCATTAAATTGGTACAGAACTTAACTTTAGGCACATTAAGAAATTACATGTGTTAGAGCAGATTTTTGGCTTAAAAAATTAGTATCTTTGCTATTTGATGGTTGGCAGCGGGTATTCTGTCTGAGTTGTGTGTGGATTTGCAATTTATCAGCCCACTCTCTCATTTTAGAGAGGTGATTGAATCCCTGGTAAACTACAGAATGAATACAAATGATTCCAAACTAGCTTTTGGTTACTAGGTGAGTGTGGTATCATAACCTTCTTCAGCTTTCCTTTTTCCAGAGAGATTTATTATTTTTCTGGTTCTTGGTAAGTGGTCATTTTCCTCTAACCTTGGGTGGGGCACAGGGACTGGGTGTGTTGGGAGAGGAGGCTGAGGAGGGTACAACTAAACTGAAAACCAAGAGCCCTGACATCGCCTTAGCAGGGTCTGCAGTGTGGCTGCGATGCTCTCACCCTGGCCAGTTGGCCATGTGATCAATCAACAGTCTCATCCTCAAACCTGTGCTCAGACCGAAACACAGAAAGATCAAAATTAAATGGAACCCTGTTCTTTATAGGCAATTTAAAAGGGAAGTTTGTGCTTCAATAAAAAAAGGAACATGCGGTTTGTCATTGTTACTCACTTTTTCCCAGAGAACATGACCAAGAAAATGCAGGACAAAAAAATCAGTTATTTTTTAACTTGAAAGTATGCTGTGGTGGCCTTGGCTCTACTGTTCTCCCTGAATGACTAAATGGCTTGAGTTTCCAATTTACTTTTCTATTTTTGTTAGGGATTTTGCTGGTTGGTGGTCCATTTTACTAACTGTCATCTTTAGTACTAATGTGGGGATTCCCAGTCAGTAAGTACTTCTCACCCTTGTCCTCATAGTTTCAGTTAAATTTGATGTTGTCGAAATGATAAAAAAAATACTCCTTTGCTGTCCTTCAGGGCTAGTGGAATCTCGTGTTCAGAACACAGCTGTGTTGTGACAAAGCTTTTCTCTGACAAATGGCTGTAGTTTCGCTGATAAATGAGTTGGTAAATTTTACCTTGTGGAACAGAGCCAGCCCTCCTGTAGGGGAGTAGTATGCTGTGCTCTGTGCCGTAACATCAGCTTTTGTCCCTTTCCAGGCAGGCCCAGGGTCTCATTCAACAGGAGGTGAAGTGCTTTCTGCTCAAGATCACCCGAACTCCCCTGGGCTGAGACTTCGCCAAACTGATTTACCCACCTTAAAATTTTATTTAGAGTGTCCTTTTTTATCATAGTATGTGATCATGTCTGCTCTTTACTGAGGCACATTTTCTTTGAATTGTAGACAGACCCCCTCTCTTAGTAGTAACAAAAGTTACAGTTAAGCCTCATGGTTAAACTGTAGTTGTAGCATGTTTCCAATTCAGTCTGATGAAGAAAATACCCCTTGAATGAAGGATGTCATGTTAAGGAAAAGATAACTTTTTTCTTTTATGGTTGTGTTTTTTCTTTTTCACAGAGGGTAAATGTCATTTGTTCAAGTGCTCATTTTTCTAAAATCAAGTCAGTAGTCTAATGTCTTGGGTTGTTTTTTTTTCTTTTGCTACTACATACGTGGAACTTTGTTTATGGTAAAATTCTGTGTGAATTGGTAACTTGCATCTGAATTTGAAATATGTTATAGTTTCTCCATGGAAATAGAATTGAAGAAATGTAATGTGTATGGCTCTTTTCTACATGAAAAGTGTGGAATCATTATCATTTGTTAATTATGGGATGTTTATATTAACACTAGAGAACCTCCTCCCCATTTCAGCTGCAGGTCCCAGGGCCTTGCCCTGCAGATGCTGTACAGCTACCCGTTTGCCTCACTCGTGGCTGCCTCTTAACTTCAGCTAACCTGCTTCTGTGAGTCAGATTTCAAAACGCTGCCTTTCCCTTTCATCCCCCCAGCTCCATGCCACCTTTGAGTTACCACTGTGTGGCTGCATAAGCATGCAGATAGACTGTTTTACCACGGAAGGGTTTGCCTTGGTGATATTTTGTTCCTTTCACTTAGAAGGAATTGCCCTTATGGTGTGAATATGTATCTTTATCCAAAGGTCAGGTTTTAGTATATAATATTTAGAAAGTGGTTTTTTAATGGTTCCTTTATAATATATTTTAATAAGAATCATTGTTATGCCGGTTGCTAGCCAATTAATTTTGACTTGGCTGTGAGGTTTGAGGATCAGGAAAAGGCAAAAGAAAGAGATTTAAAACCCCTTTCTCAAGGCAGCTTTGATCATAACAGCCGAGAGAGAGAGAGAGAGAGCGAGAGCGAGAGCGCGTGCGCGCTCCCATTTCATGTGTGCTTTCAAACTAGAGGGAACAAGTCATAGGGTTGAGTTGACTCAGTTGCTCTCTTTTCTCTCCAAACTAATTTTTAAATCTTTCTCACATATAAACGTAAATATAGGATTTAGTAAACTAATTAGTGGAATGGTAATGTAATACCAATTTAAAACAGTTTTCTAAATGCCACAAAAATCAACATGTTAATCATAGCAAACTAGAGATGTGTGATGCAGAGTCAGTAAAATTATTTAGTATTGATTTTATTGTAATGGGATCTTTTCACAATTACTTGGATTAATTGTTTAAATATTTTAAAGTCACTTAGCTTACTAGAATTACATAAAGGATTTGATTTTATGATGTGGACTTTGATAATATCTATTAACCCAGGCAAAAACTCTGGAAGAAGAGTATTTAATATTTACCAGACTTCAGCATACATGAAATTATACTTCCCACACTGGCAGTAAATTATAGATTTGAGTAAATACCAAATTATCATACAGGAGAACTTTGCTAAGTCTCCTTTTAAGCAGCAAGCCAGTGGTGGTACTTGGGATGGAAGCAGTGATCAAACAAGTACTGATCCCTGTCTTTTTCTACTCAGTAGCTTCTTTCCAAACCGTTCTCAGTAGGAAAAAATAGCATATGGAGACCTTAGTGTAAATGTTTACACTCAATAGTACACAATCACATACATTAAATGTCTTATTTTGAAGTAAGCATTTTAGACTTTCCAGCAAGAGTGCAAATTAATGTGAGCATTGCTTCATTTCACACTTAAAATATGATTTCATTAAAAAAATTAAAAACACTTCAATACTTCAAAAACTTAAGTCTCCACTTGATTTTGAAAATTAGGCTTAATGTCACCATTGTTAAAAATTAGATATTTATTTAGCCCCTACTATGTAAAATAGGTTACTTATCTGATGTAATTTTGATGATAGGTAGATATTATACTTCACATTCTTTGTATGGCAGCTGCTGACACTTGCACTGTCCATAACCATTAATGATGATGAAGGGTCCTTCGTGGGTGGGTTCATATTCATTATACGGTCCTTGGTCTGACATGTTTGACATATGGAGTCGTGTTTGGGATCGGAGCTGCCTGTGGTTCTGAATCATTGAGCACTGTCTAATTCTTCTTAAAGTGGGAGGGCAGCACTTCCTGGAGATGAACACTATAAAAATAATAAAAAAGAAAGAAAACAATAAAGCCATTGTTCCTGTAATTACCCTCTGAGTGAAGATGGCATTGTCTGGTTCAGGAAAATGTTCCTCAGTAGTAACTGATATGCCTGCCGTAGTTGGGATTTCTTTGTCTCCCACATGGTAACTTGATGAGCTTATTCTTTTTGTATATTCAGTGGTCGGATCTCTGTAAGTTGTAGCCATGGCTGTGACAGTGGTTGATAAATTCCAGCAGAGCTGAAATCCATGAACTGCATCTAATATATCCTCTCCTTGGGTGTGGTCAGGACTGTGGCATAAGATGGACTGCTCCCACCGACCTTGGAAACTGCCCAGCCAGGAGGCCAAAGCACATATTCTAGGGCTGCATTCCCACAGATTGCCAGAGAGGCCAACAGTTGTGAGGGATCTCAGGGAATTTAAGATCTTGGAATCAAGGCTGTTTAACTTGTTGTTATCCATTAGGAGTATTTTAAGATTAGGCATTGTTTCAAACACTGTCAGATCGATGGCCTTGATTTCATTTCCAGTCAGGTCTAGCTTTTCTAAAGTGCCCCAGGTCCATTCCATCCCACATGTCAAGTTGCTGATTTTGTTCCACTGTAAGAAGAGCGTGTGCAGACTGCTTAGCCGTAGGAAATGAGCAAAATTAATCTTTGTCAGCTGGTTGTGCTCTAGGTGAAGCTCTCTCAGTTTGATTAATCCTGCAAATCCATTACGAGCCAAACTTCGCAAACGGTTTGTGCTCAAATCTAGAAACTCCAGACTACGACAGTCCCAGAATAGGCGTACTGGGATAGTCCGCAGAGAGTTGGACCGTAAATGCAAGGTCTGCAGCTTCCGAAGGCCATAGAAGAGTTCTGGGTGCAGAGATGACAGCTGATTAAAAGACAGGTCCAAATTTTGCAGGTTAATCAGTTGAGTAAAGGTTGTGTTTGGCAAGTAAAATATTTTGTTGGAACTTAAGATTAATTCCTTAAGTTTATATAGTCCTTGAAAAGCATCTTCTTTTACTGTTGAAATTTGATTGTGGTCTAAGTGGAGCCAGGTAAGTTGACTGAAGCTGGCAAATTGATCTCTTTCAAGCTCTGTGATGTGATTGTGCCTCAGGGACAGGCCCAGGGAGCCCTTTTCCGTGGCGTTTGGCACTGAGTGGAAGCCCTGAGAGTCGCAGTAGAAGAGCAGCTTCTCACAGCGGCATTTGGGTGGACACGCCATTCCCAGGGCAGGCAGCATTTTTAACACCATACTCATTGCATATATTGCTGCCAGCATAGGGGCCCCTAACGGCCACTTGAAATGTAAGCCTGCAGAATATAATTTAAGGAAAACAAGAAGATAGGATATTTTTCAGCAGAACATATGAGCCATTAAAAAACAACCCCATAACATTATGGTGAAAGATTTCACTGTATATAACTCATTTTTCATTTTGTGCAGAAAAGCTAACCTTGTTAGTATGACTGGAACAAAACTTAAACCATTAAGAAGATAAAACATATCCAGTCATCAGCAATATATGCTTTTAACTAAATGTCAAGATACAAAAATATGACAGTGATTTCCCTCATAACAAGTGAATTCAGTGGTTTATTTTAAAAAGCATGATTCCTTGCTGACTGTAGAGAACACATAAATGCATGGACTTACCCATTCTTCCGAGCACATTGGAGGCTGCATTCAGTCGCGGTTGTTAGACTCAACGCAGTGAGTCTGTAAAAGGCTCTAACATGCAGGAGCCTTTGACCAGTATCCTGTTTCCTGTGTCCCAGGCTTTTTGAGTAGAACTGAATCCACCAGGGTGAGTTATATTTTTTCCTTAGGATATTCCTTTCAAAAGCATCGGTTTCATTTTCCGTGACCACTCTGGTCCCTTAAATCACATTTGAATGTAAGTTATTAATTTCGCCCTCCTCTAACTGCTCAGCTGATTAATCAAAGCATCAGTCTTTCCTTCTCGCAGCTGTTAGTTCCCTCGGTCTTAACTTGTTGATGGCAGATGGGAGGCTTGTTGCAGAGAAGAGCTCCTGGAGCAGCATGAGTGCATTTACTGAAAAGCTTTTCCGAGAAATGGCACAAGAATGGATTTGCTTATGTGCTGCGACCACACAGAACTGTATATAGGCTGACGTCACCGGGTGACGTGTCTTTTGTTTGGGTTTTCCAGAAGCTTTACTGTTATAAAGCACCGTGCTTTGTAACAGCATCGGGTCGTAAGACCCCTGGTTACAATAAAACGAGAAAGAACTCCTGGCTTAAAAACATGATATTCCTTCAGTGTAGAAAGCAGCAGTGAGGTTGTAATAAAGGCTGCATTCAAGAAGATCCGTCTGAGCCGTGAGTTGGGTTAGCAGAATGATTTTTAATGCCTGTGAGAGCCAGTGCTAGACTGTCGATTCTGCATAGAAAGATAATCTAAATGATCAGGAGCACGATTTATGAAGTGCTGATCTAACGCCAGCCGATGCAAGTTAGTGCCCTCTGCTCTGGTAGTTTGGGAAGCTACTCAATCACCTTGTTGTCATGCTTTGTTAAAATGGAAGTATGACTGCAATTTGCATTCAGTGTGTAAACTAGGTAAGTGGATTTGGCTTCTTCCCTGCTAAAAGCTTAACCTCACAGACCAAGAATAATGGGGGGTGGGGAAGCTTGCAAAGCATTTGTTTATTTTTCTCTTTGAGAATTTCAGAGGAACTCTAATTTAAAAGATTTCTCCTTCTCTGTCCTATTTTATAGTAATATTTTATCACAGGAGGAGAAAAAAACATAGATCATCTAATACTGCATTCCCTAAGCTTTAACGGTGGAACAGAAATGGTTTAGGACAAGTGACAGCGTGGCGGGGTTCCAACGTGATCCTTGTATTTGCCTTAGAATCTCACCTCTTCAGCTGAAAGCCTCAGATGATTCTGGAATTGGGAGCTGTGGCACTCAAATAATAGAACATTTATTTGCACACTTAATAGCTCTTACTGACACATTTAAGAACTGACTGAGTCTCATACTGTTGTCAGGCTTTGTCTAGTGAATACAAAAGGTCTTAAACTTTGGAATGTTATTTTGCTTTGGCTGTTTTTACTTAACTCTGTTTTCTCCCTGTTGAGTAGTTTCATCACTTTTCAGAGCTTGGTTATGAATGTGCAGTTCCACATTTAATTTTCCTTTTCAATCCTCACCTGAGGATAGATATTTCATTGATTTTAGAGAGAGAGGAAGGGAGAGAGAAAGACAGAGGGACATCTATGTGAGAGGAAACACTGACTGGTTGCCTCCATACACGCCTGGACCAGGGATCAAAACTGCAACGTTGTGGTGTGTGGGATGACGCTCCAGTCTAGTGAGCACCTGGCCAGGGCTGTACAGCTCCATGTTCAGTGTCCTGTAAGCATGAAAGACAGGGCATGTTTTTAGGCCTGACAAAAGTAAGACCTCTTATACATCTTAGCTTACTGATATTGCCTTCTATGCCAGTTTCCCTTATTGTTATAAAGGATCTTCTTCTTCTTCTTTTTTTTTTAAAAGATTTATTTATTTATTTATTTATCTTTAGAGGAGAAGGAGAGAAACATCAATGTATGGTTGCCTTTTGTGAGTCCCCTGCTGGGAGTTGGCCTGCAGGGAACTGGACTACAACCCAGGCATGTGCCCTGACTGGGAATCGAACCTCGATCCTCTGGTTCACAGGCCCGTGCTCAATCCACTGAGCTACACCAGCCAGGGCTGTTATAAAGGATCTTATATCTCACCTGAAGGCAGAAATCTCAAAACTACCCATGATATATGTGAAACATCATTGGCCTGTTGGCTTCTAGGGCTTTCATCCTACTGGGCCAGTCTAGGAAGTCAGTGTCTTAAGGGGGTATAGATTCTGTGTTACAGCGTGGTACTGGAGTGAAGACTGGAAGAATTCCAGGTCTCCTTCGCAGGGCACTGTGTAAAGGTGCTGTGAAAATGGTGGCAACTGTAGGTGTATAGTTTGAGTCTTTCTAGAAGCAGACTCCAAGATGGGACTAAAAGTATTAGTTTTATTGGGGAAGATGCCTGGGAAGTATTAAGGAAGAGAGAAGGCAGCAGGATACTGTGAGAGATGGTAGAGTCTTCAGACCACAGGGCAGGTCTGACACGTCTGAAAGCAGAGGGGAAAGGAGGATTTGACAGGCAGGGTCTTAGACTATACAGCACAGTTCTAAGACCGTTTTCACCAGGCCAAAGAGAAGTCCCCAAACCAAAGTTGCCTGTTCTCGGGAATGAGCCTGCCTTAGTACTCCCATCATTCTCCTTTTCTGGTTAAGAAAGTGAGGGAGAGATCCTGTTGCAGACTTCAAGGATGCTGTTCCTGCTATTGACCTTGAGCCTTTCCCTAGTCTCTCTCTCTTTAGGCTGGAAGCTCCTAAGACTGGGTCCACAGACTGGCTTGTGGAATTTTGTTGCTTGTATAGTATTCCGTGAATAAGGTCTCATCAGATTCTTAGAGGCTCTACAACCCTAGATTTCAGAGTTACTGCTCTGTGGGAACTTGCTTCCAAAATTTCCAAAAGGGGGGATCTGATAAAGATTTCTTTTCTTTTCTTTTTCTTTTCTTTTTCTTCCCCCCCTCCTTTCCTTCTCTCTCTCTCTCTCTCCCCCTCTCCTTCCTCTCCCCCCTCTCCCCCCTCTCTCTCTTTCTCTTTCTCTCTTTCTTGGGGAAGAAGTCCTTGGGATACTGTAAATGCCCTCATTGAAGTCAGCCACCCTCTGATGGGAAGGAAAAAAAAAATCCCCCCAAACCTTTGCCAGGCAGGAGTATTTAGATTAATTCTTCCCTGAAGTAACCACTTTAGTTCTGTGTGCAGAAAAGCATTAGAGTCAATTGGATTAGAGCAACCACAATTAGGAATGAGTTGTATGTGAAAATGTAGAAGGAAAAGCATCTCCTTTTTTAACTCTTCTTTTCGGTTCTCTAGGTCATTCGGCATACCTCTTATATACTAACAAATAGGAAGTGCTTAAATTATATTTTTTCACTACCATTATACCAGATTTGTTGGTAAGAAAAATTGCCCAGAGAAGCACTGGTGCAATCAAGAGTAATTATTTTCGTTGCATCTGGAATAGAGGGCAGTAATGCAGTATCACAGTACCCAGAATGCACAGTTCCTTTTAGGTCACCAGCCATCTTGCTCATTTGGCCTCTTATGGGGTTCAAAAGGTCCAGGCAGTGGAACCTATGAAGATTATGGTGTTTGTCTGAAAATTGGTAGAGCACACAGTTCCTGTTGATGGAATTTTGTATCATTTTTTGGTCTGAACAGAAACCCATGGTCTTTCTGAATAAAACATTTTCTTGGTTTTGTTTTAGAACAGCATACATATGTCTTTGGTTTAAAGTGGCCCAACTACTTCTGGAAGGTCTAAATCAAAGGAGTGATAATATCTAACCCCACCATCTTTTCCCTCTGTCAATGGGCTTAAACAGATTATATGAGTAAAGCAGCAGAGATTAGATGTTGTAGTTACCTGCATTCGTCTACTTGAATGTTTGCTTTTAATGTGTCTTGCTCATTAAGGGGAGAATTATTTCCCCACTTGGAGAAGCCCGGGTACAGAAGTTTACATGGAATTTCCTTTTTTTTTTTTTTTTTTTTTTGTGGTAGAGACAGGGCTTAATTTTGCTTTGTACTAAAAGGCTGTATGTTTACTTGATTGTGTCCGAGTTTTAAAATAGTCATACCCCAGCACCAGAGGTGTGCAGAGTGCTCTGAGAAAGTATGTTCAAATAAAACTTGTTGCCAGTCTTCATCGCTACTTGGAAGATACTCTCTCATTTGTCAGAAAGTCATGGTTTTTAGGGTGGAGGCCCTTTATTTTATGGATGCGAGTACATGCCCTACTAAGAACCTGTTGGGATTCTTAGTTGGTGGCTCCTTAATTGTGCCTATATAGTATCAAGACCTGTAAGTAGNGAGACAGGGCTTAATTTAGCTTTGTACTAAAAGGCTGTATGTTTACTTGATTGTGCCCGAGTTTTAAAATAGTCATACCCCAGCACCAGAGGTGTGCAGAGTGCTCTGGGAAAGTATGTTCAAATAAAACTTGTTGCCAGTCTTCATCGCTACTTGGAAGATACCCTCTCATTTGTCAGAAAGTCATGGTTTTTAGGGTGGAGGCCCTTTATTTTATGGATGCGAGTACATGCCCTACTAAGAACCTGTTGGGATTCTTAGTTGGTGGCTCCTTAATTGTGCCTATATAGTATCAAGACCTGTAAGTAGAGTAAGTGGGTTTTACTAGCCTTTTTTGGGGGGGAGGATGAAAAGATGATGGAAGAAGAGTTATAGTAAATCCTGGGGTTGTTCACTGCTTTCACACATGCATGCATTTAGAGGCAAGTGTAACAACTTTTAAATTTTTGGTTATTTAAAAACAAACTTTACTGGGATTTGGTGCTAAATATTACCTTGTTATCTTTGAAGGAAATGGAACTTATCTGACAAGGACAGATAGAATATGTCAGGATTAATGGTTTCACCAATCTGTCATGTTGGAGGTGAGCTAAAGGGAAGTTGATAGTTCCAGGTAGAGCCAGAGGTTCTGAGAGCATTCAAAATTCTAGGCTCTTAGAGTCTTGTTTCAATCACAAGGGACCAGTGTGTAAATAAGTATAGTATATCTGTGTTGCTGGGAATCTTTTCTGTTAAAAGCCTTTAAAAAGAAGACTGACTCTGGCTGGTTTGGCTCAGTGGACTGAATGCCAGCCTGCAAACCAAAAGGTTGCCGGTTCAATTCCCAGTCAGGGCATATGCCTGGGTTGCAGGCCAGGTCCCCAGTAAGGGGCGTGTGAGAGGCAACCACACATTGATGTTCCCCACTTTCTAAAAATAAATAAAATCTTCCAAAAAAAAAAGAGAGATGACTTCCCCCATGATGGTCTCAGAATTTCTGTGTGTGATTGGATTCTTGTCTCTGTCACTGCTCTTGATTGATTTTGATTTTTAAGAGTTCTTTTGTTATTTTATTAGTAAATATAACTGAGAAAACAGTAGGAAGGGGAGTGATGATTACACTAGTGATTGTGTGTGTTCCTTTTGATGCTGGAACTTAGGGAGTTTGGGGTTTCTATTTTATTTTGGAGGTGTGTGCTTCTAGCATTTCCTGCTGTTGGGGGAGTGACAGGGCTAGGATCATGTGACAGCCCAATTTTGTTGTGCTAGCCTTATATTCTTTGCCCATGGCTAGGTAATTTGTCAGTAAATCTCACTGTTACGCACCTGAGTCAGATGTTTGGTGAGGGAAAATCTTCCGTAGAAGTTTGGGCGGAGGTTCATTTAAACCAGGAAACTTTTATTTCTCCCACCATAAACATCAAACCAAACCAAACCAAACAAACTATCCTGAAATCTTGATTAATGCACAGACTGATCAAAACTTATATTGCCAAACCCTTTTCTTATTTGTTGCCTTTGGTTTCATCATGTTTGTTTTTCTCTTCCTCTTTGCAAGGCAGGCTGCTGCTGCTTTGTTTTTTTTTTTTGTTTCTCTTTTATTTTAAAACAAAAAACAAAATTCTTATAAGTTGTATTTCTACATTGGAGAAATTTGTTTATTTTTTTAATTTAACACACAATTTTAATAGATATGAAGACCTAACAGTAGGCAAGGTTTTAAAACACTGTATAGGATTTATGGAAATGTACATTGAGCATTGGGGACAATTCATAAATTACCAATGTTTGGGTTACAAATATCCAGAGCACCACTGCTTGATGTCCCCTCAGGAAATCATCACTGTTGGCTTGCCCAGTCTCTTTTTTTTTCTTTTTATTTTTTTTATTATTGTTCAAGTACAGTTGTCTCCATTTCCCCCAACCCCTATTCCACTCTACCCATCCCTGCCTCCCACCCTCGATTCTACCCCACTTTGGCTTTGTCCATGTGTCCTTTATACATGTTCCTTGATGACCCTTCCCCCTTTTCCTCCCATTATCCCCTCCCACCTCCCCTCTGGTTACTGTCTGTTCTTAATTTCAATGTCTCTGGTTATATTTTGCTTGCTTGTTTGTTTGGTTGATTAGGTTCCACTTATAGGTGAGATCATATGGTATTTGTCTTTCACCAACTGGCTTATTTCACTTTGCATAATGTTCTCCAGTTCCATCCAAACTGTAGCAAAGGGTAGGAGCTCCTTCTTTCTTTCTGCATGTGTTTCATTGTGTAAATGTACCATAGTTTTTTTATCCACTCATTTACCAACGGGCACTTAGGCTGCTTCCAGCTCTTGACTATTGTAAATTGTGCTACTTGGAACATTGGGGTGCATAGGCTCTTTTGAACTGCTGTTTCAGGATTCTTAGGGTGTAGTCCCAGCAATGGAATTGCTGGGTCAAAAGGCAGATACACTTCTAGTTTTCTGAGGAAATTCCATACTGTTCCACAGTGGCTGCACCAGTCTGCATTCCCACCAATGGTGTACTAGGGTTCCTTTTTCTCCACAACCTCGCCAATGCTTGTTGTTTGTTGATTTGTTTACGATGGCCATTCTCACTGGTGTAAAGTGGTATCTCAGTGTGGTTTTAATTTGTATCTCTCTGATGGCTAGTGATGCTGAGCATTCTTTCATGTGTCTCTGGATGGCCCTCTGTATGCCTCTTTGGAGAAGTGTCTGTTCAGGTCCTTTACCCATTTTTTAATTGGGTTGTTTGTCTTCCTGGAGTGGAGTCGTGTGAGTTCTTTATATATATTGGAGATCAAACCCTTGTCTGAAGTATCATTTGTAAATATATTTTCCCATATGTTTGGTTACTTTTTCCTTTTCCTGATGTTTTCTTTAGCCATGCAGAAGCCTTTTATTTTGATGAAGTCTCATTTGTTTATTTTTTCCTGTATGTACCTTGCTCTAGGGGACATATCAGGGAAAATATCACTGCATGGGTTATCTGAGATTTTCCTGCCTATGTTCTCCTCTGGGATTTTTATGGCGTCATGACTTATATTTATATCCATTTTAAGTTTATTTTTGTATATGATGTAAGTTGGTGGTAGAGTTTGATTTTTTTTTTTCATGTAGCTGTCTAATCTCCTCACACCATTTGTTGAAGAGGCTACTTTTACTCCATTTTATGCTTCTGCCCCCTTGTTGAATATTAATTGACCATTGAGACTTGAGTTTATTTCTGGGCTCTCTATTGTGTTCCACTGATCGATGTGTCTGTTCTTATGCCAGTAACAGACTGTGTTGATTACCGTGGCCTTGTAATATAGTTTGAAATGTAATACATCACATAAACAAAAGAAAAGACAAATCACACCATCATATCAATAGATGTGGGAAACGCATTTGGTATGTAAGGTACAGCCCCATTTATGATAAAAACTCAGCAAAGTGGGAGTAGAGGGAGCATACCTCAACATATTAAAGGCCATCCATATATGAGAAACCTACAGCCAACATCATACTCAGTGGGCAAAAACTAAAAGCTTTCCTACAAGATCAGGAACAAGACAAGGATGCCTACTTTCATCACTTCTATTCAACATAGTATTGGAAGTCCTAGCCGCAGAAATCAGGTAAGAAAAAGAAATAAAAGGCATCCACATTGGAAAGCAGGAAGCAAAATTGCCATTGTTTGCAGATGATATGGTAGTGTGCATAGAAAATCCTATAGACTCCACCCAAAAAGTGCTCAACCTAATAAGTGCATTTGGCAAAATAGGAAACAAAGTCAGTATTCAGAAACTGAAGGCATTTTTGTACACCAGCAATGAAATACCAGAAGCAGAAATTCATTTTAAAAAAATCCTATTTGCTATAGTAACAAGAAAAATAAAGTAACTAGAAATAAATCTAACCAAAGAGCTAAAAGACCTGTACTCAGAAAACTATACAACACTGAAGAAAGAAATTAAGGAAGACAGAAACAAATGGAAGCATGTACCGTGTTCATGGATTGCCAGAAGTAATATCATCAAAATGTACATACTTCCCAAAGCAATCTATAGATTCAACACAATCCCTATTAAAATACCAATGACATATTTCACAGATATAGAACAAACATTTAAAAAATTTATGTGGAACCATAAACGACCCTGAATAGCCACAGCAATCTTGAGAAAAAAGAACAAAGTTGAAGGGATCACAATATCTTATAGCAAAGGAGGCTTCTTCTTCTTCCTTCTCCCGACTCCCCCGCCCTTCCCTCTCCCACTCCATTATTCTGAAATACAGCCAAGTTTGGATTTGTCCTTCCTGCTTCTCCACTTTTCAAGTAGCTTTCTATTTAGATGTATTTCCTCCTGCCTACATCGATGGCCGTGTGCTGTATTCAAAGCCATTTGCACAGAGTAGAATTAAGAATAAGATACACACTCATATTTTCTTAAAGAATCTTTTTCAATTTTAGAGGACTCTTTGACCCAATTGGCTAAATTTAAAAGGATGAATTTGCATATATATTGTCTAGATGCTAGCAAGTTTTGGGTGCTGAAGCTTGGAAATGTCACATTCCCTCAGAACCTTCTTAAATTTGCTGTGGGGTAGACGGACAGCGACATGAACTAAGGCGATGAAAAAATATATAAATATGTGATGTCATCAATGCAGAGAAAATCAGTAACAAGAATTTGGCTCAAAGAGTGAAAGATCATGTCTTATTGTGAAAGGCTATATTGCAGCATGTCACATTATAGCTGCAGTTGAGATGTGTATACCTGTGTTGCTGAAATGTGACTTAGTGGGGCTTGAGCTCTTGTGGGAGCCGATTCTGTCCTGCTTGTTTTGTGTGGGGGAAGGCTGAGGGGCTCTGTCTGTCTTTCCAGTGGCTTCATAGTGTTTGCCATCTGTGTGTTTGTGGATATGAGTGTGTATCTAGGGACTGCATAGTTTTTTTCATATATGGCTATACTGCAATTTATGGACATGTTTGCTTTGAGGCTTTTAGCTTTTGTAAACAGTACAAAATGAGTATCTTTTTAATATCTTTGCATTCTTAGGCAAGTTTGTATTAATACAAGTTTCTAACCATAAAATTTCAGGTTAAGGGGTGTGTATCTTTAGAATTGATAGACAATGATTGCCATATTGCCTTGCAAAAAAATTTAAACTATTTCATACTGCCCGTAGTAGCCTGTAAATATGCACTAGCCACCCCACCCAAGTTCTCCCCCAAACACCATATTGGAAACCAGCAAACTTTTAAAATATCTGGGAACCTGGTAGGTGAAAGATGCTTTTTGGTTTGTTCTAATTATGAGTAAGATTAAGTATCATTTTGTATGTAGGTATAGTGTTTGTTCTTTTCTGTAGACTGTATTTTATTTGCTCATTCCACACCCCACTCCTAAAATTGGTCATTTTCTTAAAGATTTTTACGACATTTTTCCTTATTAAAGAAATTAACTTTGCCAAATATTTTACTTACTTATTTCAGTTAGTCATTTGTCTTTTAAAGGTATATTGTTTTGCTCTATATACTTAGTTTTAATGAATGACTAAACCAATCAGAAGCTTTTTGAGAATGGAAACAAACCCGAACTTGCACCAGTTGGTGAACACAAGATACTGTAGAATCTTAAGTAAACGAGGATTTCCTGTTAAGCCATTATCTTAAGTAGGGCAGAGAGGGTCTGAGCCCTTCAGAATTTTTTTTTTAATCAGTATAGAAACCAAAAGACTTCCCTGCTTTATCACAAATTTTAGTTCAGTTTTACCAGTTAACTGAGCATTTAAAAATGCTTCTGAAATAAACCCACACTTGAGCTTTTTTATCCTCCCCTTCTCAGCCCCCTCCCGGGGGGTGTGGGGGGGGGTGGGTGTTAGTAGCTTCAAATTCAGATTCTTACTCAATTGACCTTTGTATATTTAATTTGTATACCTGTGGGCTTTTTGTACCTGTTTGTGCTTCTGAGAACTTCCCAAATTACTATGCACAGAAGCTATTTAACAAAGTAGCTCATTACTTTCTTTTTTAAGGGGGAAAAAACCCTGGTGTCTCAAAAGAGATTGGAACATCTCAGCTACATGCTTCAGCTTGTGCCAGGTACTTCTTGGTATTGGCTCTCTAACTTTTCTCTACCATGGATTTTTGTCATTTCTTTCCCCAGAAAGAGACAGAAATAGATCACATGCTCATTCTGATCTCCCAAGATTTGATGGAAAAGTGCCACAAATTCGTTGTGATTCAGTTAATGGCAGTTCTGTGCTGTAGCAGTCATGTAGCTGGACATGGTGTAGTTACCCCGTGTTGGAACACCTCACAAGCCATATTCTATCATGTGTCTCTGGCCAGAGCTGAAAATACCAAAGCTTATTATAACTGATAGGACATTTAGACAGATGCCTGGGCATATTTTCAGGTGTGAATGCAGCATCAAGCTGAGTAAAATCTAAAGGTGGTATGTAAGGCTGGCTGTCATCTGCAAAAATTCCCAGGCAAACCAGTAAAGCTCATTTTTAGACTTCTGTTGTCTGTGAGGGGAAGAAAAGGAAAGTGGGGTAATATGTTTGTTACATTAGTGTTCCCTACCGATTTAAAAAAAAAATTTTTAGGATGAGCTAGGTAACATTAGGCAAGCTGGAAATTTCTGTTCTTTGCAATTGAAGGAGAGGGTACTCTTTGAAATGAATTTGGAAGTGCATGTCTGCATAGCTATTGTATTCTAATATTGAGCTCTTAGTCTTTGCCTGAGGCTCTCTGTGACTCTCATCACATATTCAGCTTACGCAGAGCCCATCAGCCATCTGTGGGCCAGGTAGAACAACCAGGTCAAGTTGTTTTTCATGTTATTCCCCAAATGTTTAGTGCTTGATAATGTGTTGCCCAGTCAACAGCAAAGCTTTTATTTTAGTCGTACTAATGAAGACATGGATTGAGTCTCTAATAGGTGATGCTAGTATTCTTTGGTGTTCAGACATTTTTCTTTGGTGTTCAGACATTCTTTGGTGTTCAGCCTCCAATAGAACCATTGATACCACGTCCTCACCCTGGCTTTACTTAAAGGCCTCAGCTCCGTGGACCACAGCCTCACTTTTCCTGTTTTGTGCCTATGGCGTTGCTTCATTCATTTCTCTCGTTGTTTTGGTGGTGGAGAGAAGGGGCTGCTTCAGATGTTCCTTCTGACTTGGGTCTTGTGGAGTGCCATGGTTTTAGTGTTTAAATTTTGTTTAATTTTCTGGTGGCTGATGGAGATATTTTATCCAATTAGACCTTCTTGTTGAATTAATCATACCTTCTTACTTTCTTTTGAATAGTCCCTAAGTGTTTTAGGATTAAAATTTTTTATTTTGCCCTTCTCTGTTACTCTCTCCAGCCTTACTCTAGATTACAATGAAGGTAGAAAGCAGTATTTGGCATTATTTGAAATGCTTACATTTTCACTAATAACATGGAATCAGGAGACCAGTAATTTGCTGCATAGATGACACATTAAGTACAATGACTTTGATACATTTCTCCTTTCATTCATGTCCAAGTGGAGAGAGACAGGTATGATTTGAAAATGGCTCTGGGGGAAAGTGTAAGGTGCTGTGGGAGCACTCCAGAGGGGCTTCTAACTTGAACTTAGAATTGGGGGTGGTTGCAGGAAGCATGCTGTCTTATCTAAAGGGTGGATAGGAACTAGAAGGGGAGAAGAGTATTTTAAGTTGGTGAGGGAGAGTGGCATGCCTGAAGAATTAAAACGTGGTGGGTGGGTCACAGCATGGAAGATGGCAGAATGACCACGGTCACTGAAGTAATGGTGATGGCTGGGCTCTGACTGGGAGAAAGCAGAACAAGATGAGAATGAAGCCTTTAGCTGAAGAGGCTTCGCTGAAGAGACCAGGTAGCCCCTTAAGCGTATAGCATGTTTTTTCCAGAAAGAACTGGACGTTTTCACTGTGTTTTTTTTTTCCCTGGAAGTACTGAGTTTATCTTGTGCCTTTACCCTTTAGGTTGATTAGTTTTTTGTAGGCTCACCTGGGAACCTTTGTCATATTGTTTCTAGGGACTACAGTGCCCCCTGAGGTACCACCAGTGATGCTAGGGTCATACTTCATCCATTCCTGAGTGCTGCTTATTGTATCTCTTCTCAAAGGGGGGAAGGGTTGGAGTGCAGTCAGGGCCTTCAGAGGTGGGCTCGGTTGTGGGTGACGGATTGGTGGACATGTGCACTGGCTACAGTAGTGAGACCTGCTGCCATCTGTGGCAGAGGTGTGAGTGGTCAGGCATGTTGCACACTTGTCCTGGGAGAGTGTGTGCTTACTCTTTCTGAGGCAGGAGTCAGTTCCTTGGGGGGGGGGGTGCTGTTATTTCAGAGGTTACCTCCAAAATGGATAAAATCCTCCATGAAATTCTAGTTCTTAATACTTTAAAAAAATGTGGCCTTCCGTATCACTTTTACTTACTACTTTGACCCGCTGTTACGTCATGTGGCACTGTAGAGGCCCAGCATGATACAAGGTATTGCTGAATTAGTGTTACTCTGAACGGTTTTACCTCAGATTATGGAGCCTCTGGTAGAAGGGTTACGGCTGGTCCTGCCTACTACAGGGGGTGCGGAGTAAGTGCTCAGTAAACAATGTGTCTAAACGGATGGAAGTCTGTTCACACAGGATGAAGGAAGTGGGGGAGCTTCTTCCAGCTTCTATTAAAAATGGGTTTTGAAAGCTCTTTACTGTGTCAGCCAGAACTGTGTTGCTGGAGACCGTCCCAGCCAATAACCTTTGCCTCTCAGCTGGCATTTACTTGCTGATGAAAAGCTTTATGTTAAAACCCCAAACATGCCTTATATTTTTCTTCTAAGCCCTTTTGTCACTGCTCAGCAGGGACATACATATCAAAATTGAGTGACCTATCTGGTCTCTCTGCTCAGTGGAATAGTCTCCAAATTAGGAGGGAGTCACCAGCCACTTTCTTCAAAGATTCATTGAACATTTTACTTTGGCTTACCCAAAACTAGAAATAAAAAACCCTAACAGCTGTAATTTCAAGGAGAAGTAAAGTTTTGTTTTACAGATCAAAAACTTTCTACTTTCATCAGGTTCATCATTAAGGTTGTGTGTATATACCTGTATACTCATTCCGATTGCATTTTGAATGATTATGTAACAGGCTAATAAACCAAGACAAGCAGAATTGGAAAACTGAGATAGATAGTTAAACAAGCAGTTTGCAACCATCTAGTAAATCCTGTCTTCCCTAAACCAAGGACACTTAAGAGTAATGGTGTACACTTCTCTCTAACCAGAGGGTAAATAACTTAAATCATCCAACTCAGGGAGATAGATAGCAGAAATCCAATTAGTGCCATTTGCCAACCATACCCAAGGACAGATGAAGATAAGGGAATAAATCTCATTTTGGTACATCAGCATATAGTTGATGAATATCCTGTTGAGATCCCCCCAAGAGTTCCCCTAAATCCCCTCAAAAGGAAAGTTCCTGCTCATGCTCTCCTGCCACAGGCACACCAGCACTATTCCCTTCTCCTCCTCCTTCCCTCACTGGCATGCATCTCCTAAACTCTAAGGGACTCCATGGGGCTAGCAACCAGGGAGCTTGTCCCAGGCTAAACCCCTGACCCTGTCCCCAAGGCCCCCCTTTCTCTGACTTCTCAGTGAGCCAACAGCAGCCCTGCCAAAGCTTATTTCTTTCCTATAACATTTCCAGAAAGCCAAGGCAGCCCCACTTAGGCGCTCCTATTGCTTCCAAACAGGAGTCCTTCTTTCACTGATCCCATCTTTAAAAAATGTCCTGCCAAATTCACCTGGACTTGTGATGTCTTTCCTACATGAAGTCAGGAACCCACACACAACTGGCTAGCCCTAGGCAAACCTACTCAGGGCTGGGTCCTCCATTCCTCTAATAACTGGAACCCTGAACTTGCTATTTGGAGTACATTTTTTAAAGAGATGCTTTGATTTAAAAGATGGTCTGACTAGTATAACCTAAAAGCTTCAGTAAATAACTGCTTCTGGAACTGCCCCCTCCTGATTCAGGAGGCATAAACCTCTTATTTCCTAAAGTAACAAGAAAGACGAATTGATTTTTAGGGTAATTGAACAAAGAATTAACAGATTCATGGTGTGGCATCTTTAAGTGAATTTATTATGTGACTATAATTTCCTCAAAAGTCAATTTGAAGGGTGTCTTTTATATAACTTTCTAAGTAAATCTTCCCAATTTGAGGGAATTTCTGGGTATTTGAAGTTAAAGGGAATGGTGCTCTCATGAGATTATTTAATCCAACCTTTGGGTTTTTGATAAATAAATGTTTTCTAGAATAAATTATTCCTCCCCAAAAAACATGGCTAGGAGCAGTGACAAACTTTACTGGGTTTATATACACAAATTTTCTTGGAGTGCTTGAGTGTCTAAGGATATATTGAGACTTTCTTTATTAAATTTTAAAAAAGATTGTATTTATTTATTTTTAGAGAGGAGAGAGAAACATCAATATGTGGTTGCCTCTTATGTGCCCCTTACTGGGGACCTGGCTTGCAACCCATGCATATGCCTTGACTGGGAATTGAACCAGTGGCCCTTTGGGTGGAAAGCCAGCACTCGATCCACTGAGCCACACCAGCCAGGGCTCTACTACCATCTGTTTTGATTCTGCTTGGGATGTTCTCTGGGGTGAATATGAACTCATCCCCTTGACTGGTGAAGAAAGGCTGATTTACATACCTCTCTCAAGAGTAGCTGGAATGTTCTTATCTGTGCAACATAATTGTATTAAGCTTAGCCTAGATTTATAAAAATATATTGCTGAAGTAATCTCACAGAGCATTCTTATTCAAGCTGCATAATATCCATTGTTAACTTTGACCCATCACAGTATATCTTAGTTTTAAAATTCATTTTTCATATTGTTTTAGTGCCAGGTGCCAACTTTCATATTTTGACATTCCTCAAATCTCAGAGTTCACCAAAATCAGATGTAACCTGCTCTAGCCTGCAGTTCAAGAAGAGCTGGTTTGTTAATGAAATTTGCATATGCTGAACCTTGAATTAAAATATAAATATAATTTTTAAAATGGAACTTGATGTGACAGTCCTGTTCCTTGGCTTCTCTTATTTTGACAAAACTCCCTCAATTCCCATCATCAGATGATGTGGAGCCTGAGAGTCATTAAGGTTATGCTTTTATGAACAAAACCACTTGGTTCCCCCTGGTATATTTTCCAGCTCTGGGTTTTAAAAAATTTGACTTTTTTCTATGTTAATTTGAACATAAATAGCTATTGGCTATCATTAAATTTATTTGTGAATCACTGAAAGGTGCATCTCTTTTTTTCCTAGGCGGGACGTAAAGAAAGAAGTGATGCGCTCAATTCTGCAATAGATAAAATGACCAAGAAGACCAGGGACCTGCGTAGACAGGTAAGCTAAAGAAAGTGCTGATTCCCACCCACCCCCACCCCGCACGCACAGATGTTTTAGAAGGGTTAAGGATTGATTTTCACAGGAAACTCACTATCTCTGTTTTATTGCTAATACGCTTCTAAGTGGCTAATAAAATCTCTTGGGGACCTGGACTGATACGGTCCTACTGGGATGGACTGAGTAAGTTAGCTCTTGTGTGAAAAGGATGTACAAGTGAAAGAGTCAATTTTAACTGACTTGGGGGTCTGTGGAAATTGCAGCCGTTTGTCTGACTTGCCCCGTGCTGATTACACACCCATAGTTTCCTTATGTCCTTGGTGGAGGTGTATTTCCAGTACACATGGATATAGATATATTTGGGGTGCTCAGTTTTCCAAGTTAGTAAATAGAGGAAAGAATTTCTTCATTTAATGTTAAATAATTCAGTTAACATTTGGGAATCATACTGAGTTTTCATCTTTAAAAAAGGTAGGGCTGAATTTATAAAACAATGTATTAAGACTTAAAAAGAAGTTGTAATACAATTTCCATACTTAGTGGAGAGACATTTTATTTTCATGTCTAACATAAAACAAAATGGAGAGGGACTGTATCTTTGTATTTCTTTATTGAAGTAGCATTAGAAATGGTTTTGAAGATGACCTTTCAGTTTTAAAGTTCATAGTATGCCAACTCTGTTCAGATAGAGCAGAAAGTACATTTTTCCTCTCTTCTCACTTTTATTTAGCCATTTAGGCTAATTACGTATATTCCAAGGCTGTGTGCCAATTTAACTCAGAGCTGCTTTCTGTTTAGTTTATTATTCCTTTATGATATAAGCTTCCTGATTCCCAAGAAAATTTTGTAAATCCCAAGAAAACAGGGTGTAATGTTGAAAACGGAGGTTCTGTGCGGTTCCCTAAACCACTACCTGCACAGTCACACGTTTCCTGCGTCGCAGATTGTGTAACTGCATGGGTTACGTAGGGAGGGGGTTGTCCTCGTGTTAAGTGCAGCCAAGGTATCATAAGCTTCCGTTAAATTTAAAAATACATGAGAAAAAAGCAGTCCAGCTTCTTGTTAGAAATCAAATCAAACTTTTACAATTTAATTATTAGCTTCGCAAAGCTGTCATGGACCACGTGTCAGATTCATTCCTGGAAACCAACGTTCCACTTCTAGTGTTGATTGAAGCTGCAAAGAACGGAAATGAGAAAGAAGTTAAAGAGTATGCCCAAGTTTTCCGTGAACATGCCAACAAATTGATTGAGGTAAGTGTATTAGCAGTTTCTTTAACCATAAGTAATTTAATGGAGTGTGGTGAGTTTTAGTCACATGATTTAATCAGCTAAAAATTTTAGGGGATGGCCTAACATACAATATGTTTAAGATGAAAGTTTTTTATTATTACTTTTTTCTTTTTTTAAACATATATATTTTATTGATTATACCATTATAGTTGTTCTATTCCCCCCCTTCATTCCCCTCCACCTGCACACTCCCTCCCCCACCATTCTCCTCCCTTAGTTTATATCCATGTGTCTCAAGTTCTTTAGATTCTATATTTCCCCGACTATTCTTGCCTCCCCCCTTCTATTTTCTACCTACTATCTATGCTATTTTCTGTACCTTCTCCCCCCTTCTTCTCCTCCCACTCCCCTGTTGCTAACCCTCCATGTGTTCTTCATTTCTATGGTTCCACTCCTGATCTAGCTGTCCTCTTGGTTTGCTTTTGTTTTAGGTATGGTTGTTAATAACTGTGAGTTTGCTGTCCTTTCACTGTTCATATTTTTCATCTTCTTTTTCTTAGATAAGTCCCTTTAACATTTCATAGAATAAGGGCTTGGTGATGATGAACTCCTTGAACTTGACCTTATCTGAGAAGCACTTTATCTGTCCTTCCATTCTAAATGAAAGCTTTGCTGGATAAAGCAATCTTGGATGTAGGTCTTTGGATTTCATGACTTGGAATACTTTTTTCCAGCCCCTTCTTGCCTGTAAGGTCTCTTTTGAGAAATCTGCTGACAGTCTGATGGGTACTCCTTTGTAGGTGACTGTCCCCTTATCTCTTACTGCTTCCAGGATTCTCTCCTTCATTTTAGTCTTGGCTAATGTAATTATGATGTGCCTTGGTGTGTTCCTTCTTGGGTCCAACTTCTTTGGCACTCTCTGAGCTTCCTGGATTTCCTAGAAGTCCATTTCCTTTGCCAGACTGGGGAAGTTCTCCTTTATTATTTGTTCAAATAAGTTTTCCACTTGTGGCTGTTTCTTTCCCCCTTCTGGTACCCCTATAATTCGGATGTTGGAATGTTTAAAGATGTCCTGGAGGTTCCTAAGCTTCCTCATTTTTTTGAATTCCATTTCTTCATTCTTTTCTGGTTGGATGTTTTGTTCTTCCTTCTGGTCCATTCCATTGATTTGAGTCCCAGTTTCCCTTCCATCACTATTGGTTTCCCGTGCACCTCCCTTCATTTCAGTTAGTTTAGCCTTCATATGTTCCTCTAATTTGTGACGATAATCCACCAGTTCTGTGAGCATCCTGATCACCAGTGTTTTGAACTGTGCATCTGAGAGGCTGGCAATCTCTTGGTCACTTAGAGTTATTGGCTCTGGGGCTTTGAATTCTTCTTGAGCCATCTTTTGAACTGTTCATGCCTGTTACGTATCAGGATCAGAGCCCTAGGTGTTCACCAGAGCAGGGCAACTCAGTCGCTGGGTTGTGACGCTGTATGTGGGGGCGGAGCCAAAGAGGAGCAATGGTGGTCCCGTCTGCTGCCTCTCACTGCCGCCGCCGCCACAGGTGCCGCAGCTGCCACAGGTGCCACAGCTGCCCCTGTCACTGGGGCCCATGCGTTTCATCCCACTGCACACAAATGTGCCACTGCCGTCAGCCCTCCACCACTGGGTTCGCTGCTGGGGCCTGCGCAGTCCGTGTCACTGTGTGCGAATGTGCAACCGCGGTCAGTCTGCCCCACACCCTGACTGGGTCTGGGCTGCCTGAGCACCTAGGTCGGGGGATCTTCCTTCCTGACCCTGCTCCGCTGCTGGCTCCGCCCCTCTTACCATCCTGGTTGAATGGTTCGTTGTTGTCGGACTTCCATATAATTTAATTTTCTGTTCTTTGGTTGTGTCTTTGTTCTCCAAACCTTTGTTGTATTCAAACTTGGTTGTGGGAGAAGGCACAGTGTTTCCACCTATACCTCCATCTTGGCGGAAGTCCCTGATTTCTTTTTTATTATTACTTGACATCATCTAAAACTACCATTTGGGTCAGTTTACATTAATTATGCACATGATTAAATATAGATAGTCCCTACACTGTAAACATAACATCTCCATTTAATGTTATTGCTAATAAAGATAGGTAATGACATTGGTGAAACTCACAAGACACTGTAAAAGGGAGTAGCAGCTAGAAGACGGAGCTCAAGAATCCCACTGCCTGGGTTTGCATCCTGGTAAATTATTGGGTTGGCCGAAAAGTCCATTATGTTTTTTCTGTAAAATAAAAGACACGTTTTTCATTTTCACCAGTGAATTTTTTTATTTGGATATATCGAGTATCTTGGCTATATCCGCTATTGGTTTCTTCTAGTTGGTAGTGGCCAAGGGTTCTGCTAAATGTCTTCCTGTGGGGGTGACTTTCCTTGCACATCCCCCCGGACGCCACAGATGAGAGTAATCATCCTGGCCACATGATGTGATCTGCTTGGGGAGGAGAAGTGGCCATTTTCCCAGAGGAAAAAGGCTGTGAACAGTGGCCAGTTTCTCAGGGGAAAAAGGCGTTGAGTTCCTTCCTCCAGGGGCTTTTATTTGGTTGTAATACACAGGAATACAGGGTGTCAAGGATCAAACAGTAGATAACATTTCAGAGAAATCTAAGGGCTTTGTATGAGTCAGAGTCTGTCAGGAACAGAGTTTTAGGGTTTCCTGCTCAAACCCTTAACATATGAATGAAAACACTCTTAGCAGAGCAGATTTCACAGGTTCATCAGGAAGTCTTTGTGATGCCAGATTTTTCCCCAGGACACGCTCTAGCAAGGCAATGAGCTGCACCTCTCCCCAGCAGGTATTCAGGCTTAAGCAGGTTAGAGCCAGGAAGCATTTCTCCCAGAGAACATGGGGACTTGGGCTATGTCAAAGCTGGGGGGTGAGAGTCCATTGCTCTTTGTTGCAGCCCACGCCCGCCCCGCCTTCCATGAAGGCCTCCCAAGTGATCGAGTCTGGTTTAGTTCCCCCCTTCCCCTCTCTGTGAGGGGGGCTTACCCATCATTGGCTTCCGACCAAGCTTTCGGGGCAGGGAGAGGAAACTGAGGCAGTGTTTGCTACCATAGACAAGCTTTGTTTCCTGCAGCTCGCATTCCAAAGGTGTCCCTCACCCTTAGCCACAAGGGGTTGAGATACAATTCCTAGAACCAGGCAGAGCGGTCTACAACATCTTCCAATGCATAAGACAGTCCCGCAGCAAAGAATTATTTGCCTAAAATGTCAATAGCACCAAGAAACTTTGCTAACCACTTTTTACACATTCAGTCAGTCACAGCACCTCCTCCATACACTGCACAAATCATTTTTTGTGTTTCAGTCACATTTTTACCCTTTTTGAAATAATAAAGCATAATTACACTGGAAATGTTGCATATGTTCTTCCATCTTCAGTATTAAAATGGCTGCACAAAAATTTACCAATTTTGATAATTTTTAGAAAAATGCATGCTGATATGTCAGCTGTCACAATACAGTCTAACAAAATTGTTTCAGATGACTTTAAAGACAGCCAAGCACTATTAGACCCATCCTGTGGAAAAAAAACGTAACAGAGTTTTGGGCCAGCCCAATACCTACTCTGCCCTGAATTCCCATTTCTTGTATGTAAAATGCAGATGCTGATAATACCTATCTTGGAACTATTTTAAGGTCCCAAATAGATGATGTATGTCAGGTGCTTAGCCTTTGCCTGAGACATGGACTCAGCCCAATCATTTGTTTTAAAATTAAAGACACTGACCCCTAACATGCTGCTAAATTCAATGTGTTTGAAGAGTAGAAATCTGTGTGTAAGTGGTTGGTTTTGTAAGAAGAAATAAGAGTGAATTGCTATTTAATTTCCAGGCAAGTAAGTCTTGCTCTTACCTACTGATAACTGAAATTATGCTATTGTTTGATTTATTATTATTTTATTTCAAAAATTGGACACATAGTAAGCATATACCCAAGTTATTTGATTTTATAACCTGATGTAAAACATCTACTATTTGTAAAAGATTTCATAGACCATTTGGTTAGTCATTATGGGGCTTTTATGTAAACAGGAAATGGGGCTTTTATGTAAAAATCTATGTCCTATGTGTTTGAATTTATAGTGACATTAGGCCAACTTAATATTATAAAATATTCCAAGGAAAACATCAGTAATCACATTAAATGCATTACTAATTTTACATCTAGTTTTCTTTGAACATTATGAATTAATTACGTACATAATACATAGGTCAGTCTGCTATTGAAGTTAATGAATCTGGCATTTGGAATTAAAATTGGAAGAATTTCATTTTCTGTTTCCATTAAGCATAATCTTGTTCACAAGAGTTACATGGCAGCATGAAGTATAACCTCCTTGAAGACAAAGATTGTCTTCAGGAAGCCAGCCTCAGTAAGTAGCCTGCATATTAGGAAGTGTGCATGTGAGGCAGGAAGCAAGGACACTACCAGCCCAAGGCCTTGAGTAACAGGTTCCAGTAATGGCATGGGAAGGGCGCGGTGTGGCAGCTGAGCCACAGCAGGAAGCTCTGGTTGTACTGCAGCTGGACGGCCCTATGGGCCTCCCCTGTCATCCTCAGCCTCTCCAGCCAATGGAGCAGATACCCCAGGCTTGTATCCCTCCAACAGGGAGGGCTATGCCACTTGAACTTACTGGTTTAATGGACAGCCTTTTGCCCAATAAGAAGCATTGGATGGGCCTTTGGAGACTTTGCTCTAGGAGCTTTGTCCATGGTTATGTATATTTTTTGTTTCATTCTGAACATCAATAAGCAAGGGTCCCTTGGAGTTCAGAGTTTGGTGATCCCTCTCTCAGCTTGGCTCTGACCCCTTTCTGACCTTTCTCCCTTCTCTATCCCCTCCATTCCCTCACCCCCCACACAGATGTATGTATTAAATTGCTTTTCATTGCTTGAGGCATAACCAAAGGCTTTGTAGCACCATTCTGCAGTTAATTACATTTAAGGTGATAGAGATACTAGGATGTATAATTGCATATGTGCATGAAAAAGAAATGAGTGTTTAAAGTGTAAAAGCAGCAAGAGATAAGAAGTTACTTTCAGGGGAGTTCCTATAAGACTGTCAGTTGATTTCTCAAAAGAAACATCACTGGCTAGAAGGGATTGACAAGAAATACTCAAAGCCATGCAAAGCAGGGACCTATAGCTGAGATTGCTCTACCCAGCAAAGCTCTGGTTTAGAACCAAAGGGCAGATAAAGAGCTTCCCAGACAAGAGAAAACTAAAGGAGGTTCATCCTTTAGTTCATACCAAACCATTATTATATGATATGATAATGGGACTTATCTAAGAAATAGAAGATCAAAACTATGAACAATAAAATGGCAAAAATACATATCTGTCAACAAGTGAATCTAAAAAGAAACTAACCAAACAAGAAGAACAAAGACAGAATTATGACATGGAGAGTGTTGGTTGCCAGATGGGAAGGGGTATGAAGGAATCGGTGAAGAGGTGAGGGGATTAAGTACAAATAGGTAGTTACAGAATAGCCATGGGGATGTAAAGTGCAGTACAGGAAATGGAGTAGCCAAAGGACTTATACCCATGACCATGGACATGAACAATGGTGTGGGGATTGCCTGAGGGAGTGAGGGGTGCTGTGCAGAGGGGGGAAAATCAGGACAACTGCAGTAGCATAATCAATAAAATAGAATTAAAAAATAAAATCCTGAAATACAGTTGTCGCTAATTGCCTGGAGTTACCCACAGCTGCAAGTTGGGAGGTTCCCCTGGCCACCCACACTTCTAACTAATTGGTTACAACTTTTGAGGGTTCCCATGACCCATCTCAGTTTCAGTAATTTGCTATTAACACATAGAACCCAGAACAGTGCTATACTATTTACGATTACATTTTGTTGTAAAGAATAAAAATCAGGAGCAGCCAAATGAAGAGACACATAGGGTGAAGTGTGAAAAGGCCTTGTTGAAAAAAAAAAAAGAATTCAACGAAGTAAATGTGAAAATCTAATGGCTTACTAAGTGATTCATGAGTCAGGCAGCATCCCACCTAGCAACTCTCGGCGTTGTACAAAATGGACGTGTTTTATAGAAGAGAGTGTGGGTAAGGGCGCTCTTAACAAAAGAAAAGAAAGGATTATTTTGGGGTGAAAGAGAACCCAAAGCAGATTGCCACTTCTTTGGGGGGGCAGTATGGTGAAGGATCCACATGACAGATTACCTCATTGGTGAGAAAACAGACTGGTTTTAAGATTGTTCCTGAGAGAAGTTGAAACTGCAGTTAAATCTGGGTTTGATATCATGGGCTTTTAGGCCAAGTGATGCCATATTGAGCCTGTGGTTTTCTCTTTAATTGTCTCAAAGATGGAGTTTTCTGCCCTCTATCCGTGGAATCGGAGCACTTTACCCTCCTGGCATGTTGATGATTCAACAACCAGGGAGCTCCACTGAGTCTGTGTCCAGAGTTTTTATTGGGGTTTCATTGTGTAGTCATGATTGATAGAACTGTGATTTAATTGAACTCAGTCTCCATCTTCCCTTGCTTCCCAGAAGCCTGGGCTGTCCTGAATACCCCAGCCATGTAATCACTTGGTTGACACCGTGGTCTGCCTCTATCCCCTGTCAGCCATTAGTATAACATATATCTAGGTGCCCCACCCAGAGTTACTTCATTAGTATAAACTACCTGGGCCAATGAAGAATAACAAAGACTCTCTTATGACTACTGAATTCCCAAGAAGTTAGAAGTTTCCTCCCAGGAATCTGGGCCTGAGATGAAATATACCTTATCATACAGCACCTCCCAGTCTCAAAGGTACATGGTATGCCTGGTTTTCAGGTCCCTCGCTATGCAGCCACACACACACTACATGCAAGAGGTAGGACAGCGCAGGTCCGTGTCTGGCAGCTTTCTGTAGATCCTGCCTGTGGTCATTTACTGAGTGACCTCCCCCTTTTATCTGGTACTCCGTGCATTGTTTGAGCTTTCCGTTTCTCTGGGGGCTCTTCTCTTTGGAAGCCAGGTTTTCTGTCCTTTCCTGGGGATTGGGCCCATCTCCTTACACTGCAGTGAGTGATTCTTAACCTCACAGAATCTGTGAGCCTCACTCTAGTGTATAAATTGTCACTTATCTTTTCTTGGACTCCTTCTAGTGGGAAACGCCCTCCTGTAGATACTGAAGATGTATGGAAAAAGCATATAAAATGTACGTTCCTTGTGCAAATCTTCACCTTTTTAAAATGTGTGGCTACTGAAAATTTTTAAAATTCTTATGTGGCCCGCATTTTGTTTCTGTTGGACGGCACTGGTCTGGGGGATTTGCTCAGGTTTTCCAGAGGGTCTCTCCACTCACTCTTCCTCTTCTCTGAACGCCAAGCGCTCAGCCAGCGCCCATCGAACACCTGCCCCGGGGGCAGGCGCACAGAGGTAGAGCAGCCAAGGCCTCCGTCATTCTGGAAGGAGGCTCTGACCAGTGGATCCCAGGATGACTTTAGCTTTTTGGGTAGTGGCTTCAGTTGTTGATTCCACTGAGCTCACAGTCAGTCAGCTCGGGTTTTTTCCCCTCGAGGTGCTCTGCCGAGTCCCCTCTATCCATTTTTGTCTCTGTGGGTGCAGTTGTTGTTTGGCTCTCTGGTGGTTTTGACAGTCACCCAGTTTAAACTTCTTAGATTCAGTTTAGTGTTTTGTCTTATCAGGATTATTGCTGTTAATATTATTGATGGCCCTTTCCAAACCGTGTCCTCCCTCCCCACCTTCTTTCTTTCTTTCTTTTTTTAAATAAGTGTATCTTTTCTCCTTTATTCAGTCTGATGTTTAGAAAATTGTCTAAGACAGGGCATAGGATAGAACCTTTCAGCTTGCTCCTAGAAATCATTCTCTTGATTGAACTGTTCTTTGTATAGTTGGCCTTTCAGGCAGTTAAGAATCCCTTTGTTTTCATCTTGCTTTCTAAGTTATCTAGATAAAACATGTCCATGCTGTTACCCTCATGTCCTTTTCAGTATCTTTCATGTTCACCCCATTAAAACTGGGGTGACTGTAGGAAACATAATTTCTATATGCTATTTTAATGCTCTATAGCCTTTTCTTAGATTCCAGCTGCTTGTCTACTTCCTAGAGCACCAGACTCTGTTCATGTGCTGTCCAGTAATTGCTTCCCTCCCTCCCACCCTCACCAGTCTTCCCCATGAACACTTCAAGGCTGTTGTGTATCAGATAGCTGCTCTTTGGGGTTAGATGAACTCCTCACACAGCTGCTTCCTAAAGGGTATAGTCTGATTTATTGGGTGTTAGAAAACGTGCTGGTCAACACTGAAGTGAAGCCACGCTTCTCCCTAGAACCATTTGGTGATGCTGTGTGATTGCTGCAACAGGGACCTAGAGGCACATAAAACTTGGACCAGTTTGCCCAGGGTTGTTCTTTGGCAACACTGCTAGGCTCATTTACCCAACTGAAAGCACCTCTGTAGCAAGGTGCCAAGGAGAAAAGATGAAAGTGTCAGTTTAGATTAGGTGCAATTTGGGGACACTGCCATTTTAAAATATGGCTTAAAAAAATCTAAGGAGACTTTCAGCCAAGATGGAAGCGTAGGTGGAAGCACTGTGCCTCCTCGCACAACCAAGTTTAAAGAAAACAAAGTTTTAGTAACAAAAACACAACCAAAACACAGAAAATTGAACTGTACAGAAGTCCAACAACAATGAACCATTCAGCCAAACCATTAAGAGGGGTGGAGTCAGCAGCTGGTGGAGAGGAGTCGGGCGAGCAAAATCGGCCTGACCAACCCAGGAGCGCAGACAGCAGTTGGAGGATCCCAGGTGTGGGGTGGCGGCAGGCAGACCTAGCGGGGGCACAAGGTAGCTGGCTGACCGTGGTCACACATTCGCGCACAGGTAAACCAGGCGAGGGAGAGAGCAGTGAGATAGACTGCACAGGCTAGGGCCCCAGCGCCGGGAGTTAAAGCCTTGAAAGCACCAACTGGAGAAACTTTCAGGGTCCAAGTGCTGGGAGAAGCTCCCAGGCTCACCAAGAGTTTGTTGGAGGGACCCACAGGGTCCTGGAAGGTGCACAGGCCCACACACCGGGAGACGACACCAGGGGGGCCCGGTCTGCTTGCAGGAAGCAGCAGAGGGGACTGAAATCCGAGAGAGCATGGAGCAAGTGCCATTGCCCCTCTCTGACCCCGCCCTCACATACAGCATGCCAGCCCAGCCACTGGGTTGCCCTGCTCTGCTGAACACCTAAGGCTCCACCCCTCACACCTAGCAAGTGCAAACAGACATAAACATTATGGCTCAGGAAAAAGAACAGCTCAAAGCCCCAGAGACAATACTTCTAAGCGACCAAGAGATAGCCAACCTATAAGATGCACAGTTCAAAACACTGGTGATCAGGATGCTCACAGAACTGATTGATTGTAGTCACAAATTAGAGGAACAAATGAAGACTAAACTAACTGAAATGAAGGGAAATGTACAGGAAACAATAGTGATGGGAAGGAAACTGGGACTCAAATCAAGGGAGTAGACCAGAGGGAAGAAAAATATGACCAAATAGAAAAGAATGAAGAAACAAGAATTCAAAAAAATGAGGAGGCTTAGGAACCTCCAGGGCATTTTTAAATGTTCCAACATCCGAATTATAGGGGTACCAGAAGGGGAAGAGGAAGAGCAAGAAGTAGAAACTTTATTTGAACAAATAATAAAGGAGAACTTCCTGAATCTGGCAAAGGCAGTAGACTTCCACGAAATCCAGGAAGCTCAGAGAGTCCCAAAGAAGTTGGACCCAAGGAGGAACACACCAAGGCACATTGTAATTACATTAGCCAAGATTAAAATGAAGGAGAGAATCCTAGAAGCAGCAAGAGGTAAGGGGACAGTCACCTACACAGAAGTTCACATCAGACTGTCAGCTGATTTCTCAAAAGAGACCTTATAGGCAAGAAGGGGCTGGAAAGAAATATTCCAAGTCATGAAATGCAAGAACCTACAGCCAAGATTGCTCTATCCAGCAAAGCTTTCATTTAGAATGGAACGGCAGATAAAGAGGTTTCTCAGATAAGGTCAAGTTCAAGGAGTTCATCATCACCAAGCCCTTATTTTATGAAATGTTAAAGGGACTTATATAAGAAAAAGAAGATGAAAACTATGAACAGTGAAAGGACAGCAAACTCACAGTTATTAACAACCACACTTAAAAACAAAACAAAAGCAAACCAAGAGGACAGCTAGATCAGGAGTGGAACCATAGAAATGAAGAACACATGGAGGGTTAGCAACAGGGGAGTGGGAGGAGAAGAAGGGGGAGAAGGTACAGAGAATAAGTAGCATAGATGGTAGGTAGAAAATAGAAGGGGGGAGGGCAAGAATAGTATGGGAAATATAGAATCTAAAGAACTTGTGACACATGAACATAAACTAAAGGGGGGGAATGGTGGGGGAGGAGGTGTGCAAGGTGGAGGGGAATGAAGGGGGTAAAATGGGACAACTGTAATGGTATAATCAATAAAATATATTTTAAAAAAACTAAAAGAAATACAAGTTTGGCCCTGGCTTGGTAGCTCAGTTGGTCAGAGCGTCATCCTGCCAAAATTGTGGGCCCGATACCTGGTCAAGGCCCATACAAGAAACAACCAATGAGTGAGTGCACACATTAAGTGGAATGACAAATTGATGTTTCTCTCCCTCCACTCTCTTTCCTCTCTATTTCTAAAAATCAATAAATAAAAATTTTTAAAAGTATAAGTTTATTTTAGAAAATTTGTGAAATAAATCACAAAGAAAAAGGAGTAAAATTTTGGAGTAGATTCACACTTATTTATATGTGGGTGTTTTTCTTAAATAATTTTATTTGTTTTTAGAGAGGGGGAAAGAGAGGGGGAGAGACATCCATGTATGGTTGCCTGTTGTGCACCCCCACCTGGGGACCTAGCCCATAACCCAGGTGTGTTCCTTGACTGGGAATCAAACAGGTGACCTTTCGGTTCACAGGCTGGTGCTCAGTCCACCAAGCCACACCAATCAGGGCTGTTTTGGTTTTTTGGGGGGGAGAGGTGCAGTTTTAATGCTATGCAAAATTGATATCATACTGCTTTGGGGTTTTTTTTGAAGCAAATGGTTATCATAGTGTGTTATGATGTAATTTGGTTTTGCTCTGCTTATTATATCACATCCATTTCATTGTGTTATAAAGTACCCATTTATAGCATGTATATTAATTGCTTAACTAGTCCATTTATTTAACCAGTCCCCTACCACGAGGCATGTAGGTTATTTAGGTTGTTTTCATCTTTTACTATATTACCTATAACAGTCTGATAAACACCCTTGTACTTTTTTATTTGCCAGCGTCCCACTTACGTGTTCAAGCTAAAAGTATAGGAGTTATCCTTGATTATTCTTTTTCGCTATTTATCCTTCATATGCCATATTTCATTCACAAGTCTCTTTATTTCCGTGGTCCACTGTTCTAATCCAAGCCATCATCTCTCACTGGACTTGGCAAGAGCCTCCTAATCGATTCTTTTGATGTCACTCTTGTCCCTCTCTAGTTTCTTCTGTAAAAGTATAATCTGATCAAATCAGATCATGGCATTCCTTTGCTTCAGAATGCATCAGTGTTACCCTTCTCACTGCCATTTTCTGTGGCTTATAGTTGCACTTGGGATAAAAAATCCTAAAATCCAGGTTCTTAACCGTGGTCCATAAGGCATCCTGCCTTTCCAAATGCCTGTTGTCCTCTCTCTCCCTCCTAGTTCCCTCCTCTTTCCCCCATGCTAGACCACTTCTTTCTCTTTGACCATAACCATGTCACTACCTTGTGTCCTCTGCACTCCGCACTCCCTGGGCCCTCTGTCTGGAATGACCTGCTCACTTCTCATCATAGAGGTCCTGCCCAGATGTTACCTCTGCAGAGGGGTGTTCCTGATCCCTCCAAATTCCCTTCACCCCACACTCCACCCTGTTTTCTTCCTGTCACCTGATTTACACCCCACATACACTTTTCACTTTCTGAAGTTACTGGGTTTTCCTTGTTTTCTTCTCTATTCCCATATCATACTCCAACAGAATGTTAAATTCTTTGGGAATATGTGCCTAGAACAGTGCCTGGAGCATAGTAGGTCCTCAATAACTATAGAGGAGTGAATCTATTGGTCTCAAAGGTAATAAACATTAGAGTTACTGAGCCACTTTCAGGCTCGTGGGTCACTATCCCCAAAGATTCTGATTCAGTGGTCTGAGGAATGTACTATGAGAAATTCGGAGCTTTACCTTAAGAAATACCATCATTGTTAGTGAGTTTTGCCTTTTACTGAAATATTTGTAAAGTTTCTTCAAAAGAGTGCCATTCTGTGCAATGTGTACATGAGATGAATTGTAAGATCTTTTAAGATGTAGAGATGGAAAATTTTGGAAACTTTTTAAAGATTAGTTGACATTGATTTGAGCTATATATATATATATATATATATATATATATATTTGCTAGAACAAAGCTTTCAAAAACCTATAGCAAGCTTTTCAAAGTAGAGGGAGAAAAAATAGTAATAGGTTTTTGTAGAGTTCCTAATGTCTCCCAGTCACTGTTCTGGGCACTAAGTTTATAGCAGTGAATGAAACAAAACCCCTACTGCGTGAAGATTACCTTATACTAGAGAGACAATCAAAATATGTATATAATATAATGTATGTTTTTTTGTATAATGTGATGCAAATGGTGCTGAAATTATATGTGAAAAAAGCTACCCATTTTATCAGCATTCGAAAGGGGAGCTGATCAAAAGTTCTTATTTAAACAGCATTTTAATATATGACCAAAATAAAATTGGAGCAGATGTGTTGGCACTTGCTAACTTGGTTTTTGGAAGTCTTATTTATTGCTTTAATAGAAATACTTTCCCCTTAGACTGGGTAAAATATAAAATGGTAATGCTTTAATTTGGAGTGTCATATAAAGTTGCTTCAAATGTATTAATAGTTTTTAAGTAGTCTTAGGGATAACACCCACTTAGAAATGGAAACCTATTATGGTGTCTTCTTTGTATAGCACATTATGGAAATACAGGATTAGTCTCAAGAATAAAAAGTGCATACTGACTCTTGAAGTTTTACGAGCAGAGCAAATTTCTCCAGACCCTTTTCTGTGTACAGTGTTTAGAAGGCTGTGTGGTGCTGGCCTGCCTCTTGGATCCTTATTAAATGACTTTTGTGATTTTACTTGAAAAAGCAAATAACAGTGTTTTCTGTGAAGTTGCTTTTAACTTATTTTCTCAGAATCTGGCTGATACCTCTGACTACTTCACACCACAGTTGCCAGTACCTCCCTACATATTGAAGGTGTTGAAGCCCCATTCCTTAAGGGTGTATAGAGGTCATGTTGTTCCAGGCCAGTGAGTAGGGGAGCAGGAGCTGAGGTCAGCGTTGGTGGGCTGGGTGACATTCTCTCACTGTTCTCCGCCGTTCTGGACGGCACTGAGGGCTTTGCTTTCTTCTGTTTATAAATGGGCGTGGCTGTGCTGCAGGAAGCAGGATGCCTTTTGTACTCGACTCTTTCTCACAGACCACGGGAATGATTTATGTTGCTCTTCAATTTACAGTGCAGAGGTGAAAGTGTATTGAGGTGAAAAATTTATTTTGTCCGAAATACTAACTTTTTGTCAACAGTGTAACTAACACACATGTGTCCTTTTTAATTGCTTCATTCTTTGCCTGCATCCTTTGGCTGTGAGCAGCTTAATAACTAAAGAACAATCAGTTTTCCCTTTTAATTTTTCTCTCTTCTGAGTTCTTTTTCAGTTTCATGATTTGAGAGGGAAATAGGAAAAATGCCATTTAAGAAATCTTGCCTATAAAAACTATGTATTATTTAGTATCCCATTCCCTTTAGCGTCAGACATTGTATTAAAATAGGCCTTTTATTACTTACTACAGTAAGATATCTTTGTCATTGCCTTGTGAGTTAAGAACCAAAATGTAAATGTAACTGGTATGCTGTTGAGCTAGATTATCATTACTTGTGGGGCTCCTCTCTCTCCCCCCAAGTATTTTTCATTATCCAGGACTTCATAGGGTACAACATTATTGGCTTGAAATGTGTTTTAACTACAAATTGAATGATTTGCATTTTAACTTTTATTCTGTGGTGGGCTGATGATGTGTAGTAAAGTTGCCTTGCAGAGGCTCTGTAAGAAGAATTTTTTTTTTTAAGATTTTATTTATTTATTTATCTTTAGAGGGGAAGGATAGAGGGAGAGAAACATCAATGTATGGTTGCCTTTTGTGCATCCCCTGCTGGTAGGTTAGCCTGCAAGGAACCCGCCTGCAACCCAGGCATGTGCCTTGACTGGGAATCGAACCGCGATCCTCTCGTTCGCAGGCCCGCGCTCAATCCACTGAGCTATGCCAGCCAGGGAGAAGAATTTGAATTAAACACTGACCTTATACCATCTACCTGTGACACGTTGGGTGTTTTCTTTTCTTTTTTTAAAAAAATATTTTATTTATTTATCTTTAGAGGGGAAGGAGAGAGGGAGAGAAACATCAATGTATGGTTGCCTTTCGTGCGTCCCCTGCTGGGAGTTGGCCTGCAGGGAACCAGACTGCAACCCAGGCATGTGCCCTGACTGGGAATCGAACCTCGCTTGGGTGTTTTCTTAGTGCCTCTGTATAGTACTGTAGGATGAAGTTCTTGGAAATAACAAATTAAATGAAGGTTCAACTTTTTAGGACTGGAGGACGTTTGCGTGAAAATAGTCAGGCATTCTTGGATGTTACACTGACCTTGGGCACCAGAAGAATTTTCTAAACATGTTAAGATTGGTCTTCTCACATTTTCAGAGGTATTTCGGATTAATGGGACTGTGTGAGACAAAAGTCTTGTACTTACTATTTCATCTTACCCCCAACAAGGTTTTTGGCTGAACTTAACCAATGACATATCTAGTTTTCACAGAACTAGAAAACATATTCCAAAAATGTTTATGAAACCACAAAAGACCTCAAATAGCCTCAGCAATCTTAAGAAAGAAGAACTAAGTTGGAGGTACCATGCTACCTAATATCAAACTATACTACAAGGCTATAGCAATCAAAACAGCATGGTACAGGCTGTACCTTAATTTGGGGGATGGTCAAGTGAAGGCAGTGAATGAACCTTGTTCTCAGGGAGCATCAAGATTCTTTTCTGTTGAACCATTGGTAGGAATGATTAAGGAAGCACTCTGCCTAGCGTTGGCCCTACTTCAGAAGAATGTAGGCCTCCTATTTCCTCATCAGTAGAGCTGATGGACTGACTAATGTTTAGACAGGCACCTGTTTAGCTTTACTGATAGATTATTCAGGTAGTTAGATAATAGGGGACTTTTGTTTTTTATATTTATTTATTTTTAGAGGGAGGGAAAAGGAAGGAGAAGGAAAGAAGCATCAGTGTGTGATTGCCTCTTGTGTGCCCCCAACTTGGGGACCTGGCCTGCAGCCCAGGCATGTACCCTGACTAGGAATCAAACCGGTGACCCTTTGGTTCACAGGCCAGCACTTAATCCATTGAGCCACACCAGCCAGGACAAAAAATACAGAATTATTAAAGTGGTATATATGATACCATGTAAATGGAAATGATTACAGCATCATTTGGGTGGTGATCTACAAATGAAAGCCTGTTATTTATTAAACAACAGCCAAATTGTTTAAAATAGTTGATGATGTTTTAGTAAATTCACTATTTCTAATCCTTGCTAGAGATATCTTGCCGCTTCCTAAAATTACATTTGACGTAACTTATTTAGGACAAAAACATGAAATAAGGTAGATGTTTTTAAGATGTTTTAAGAAATATGGTAGAAATAAGGTAAATCAGAATCTAGGGAAAGAGTAGTAGACAATTACGAACTGTAATTGTCATGGCTGAGTTTGGATTTGGCACTGCACTGCCTGGTAGCAAGGGGGAAAGGATGCAGCACAAGTAGTTGTGCAGTTCTTGTCTTTAGAATGGAGGACAGATGTCCATTTTCTTCATGGAAAATAAGCCTATTCTAAAAATAAAGTATAAGAATTCTTACATGGGGCTTTTCTGTAAGGGACAGTGAAGAGATGGGGTCCTCAACATTTTAATATACAGTGACAAATTCCACATGATTTTCCTTTTTTCCTGTAAGTTCCTTTGAAAAAGGCAAGGTCATAACATTGTGTCCCTACTGAGTTGTGGTCCCTGCAGCTATGACCTAGTGAGGGGCTCACCCGGCACATAGCCTCCAGCTCCCCAACAACAATATTGGGAGGACAGCGCACCGCGAATCTCTGCGGCACTAGCTTTTTCCTGATCACCCCAGCATAGCTTTCTCCTTTCTTCTGAAAAATAATGTTCAGTCTTTGTTTTTTTTATTTAAATGTAACCTTGTAAAGAGGATATGTTTAGTTATCATTACTCAGTTTAGGAGGGTTCATTTTTTTCTGTTGGAGTTCAGTATATACACATTCGTTATAGTTATGACATTGAATTCATTTTACCACTGATTTTGTTCTCTATCTCTTTCATCCTCTGTTTCTGTCTTTCCCTTTTCAGATTGATTGAGACTTCCCACCTTCTTTTGTATCTTTTCTGCCCCTTGTTTGGAAATCATATACTCTCTCTTTTATCAGTAGTAACTCTGGATATTTTAGCATGCATATTCAACTCAGAGATTAAGATTAATCAACTCAATATCTCTTCTTCCTGAAATAATGTAGAAATCTTAGAATACTTTAACTCTACTCTCCAGCTTAAATATTGTCCAGTATTTTGGTTCTCTTTATTTATAGCCCCCTGAGTTAGACACTGTTGGTATTGCCTTAACTCATTTTTTCAACTTTTCATAAATTTTATCTGATACCATATTTTCATTGCTTCCCACTTCTTCTTGCATGTTAAATCTTCCTTCTGAGATTACTTCCTTTCTTTCTGAAGCATATTCATTAGAAACTTCTCTGGTGGGCGTGGGAGAGGGATATATCTGGAGTAAATGCTCTCAAGTTGTTTTTGCTTTAGTTTTGTCTTTATGTCTTTCTTGTGCTCTAATTCTTGAAAAAATAGTTTCATTGTATTTATAGTACTAGGATGGATGATTCGCCCCTCCCATCTTCCACCCTCAGTGATTTGAAGATTATTTCTCTATTTCTGGCCTCCATGGTTTCAGTTGAAAAGTTAGCAGTCAGTCTCACAGAGCTTTCTTCATAGATAATTTGTATTTACTTCCTGGCTGTTTAAAAATCTTGTCTTTGTTGTTCTAAAGCTTTACTACAGTGTATCAGGGTGTGGATTTCTTTTTACTTACCATGCTTAGAATTTGTCTTCCTAAATCTAAAATTTAGATTTCATTCACTCTGAAAAACTTTTATTGCTGTTGTTTCTTTCAGTATTACCTCTGTTACATTCTGTCTTTCCTCCTGAAATTCCTCATGGTTGAATAGTAGGTCTTCTAAATTTATCTTGAGTTTATCTTAATTTTTCACATTGTGAAGAAAAACAATTTTCTGATCTTAAGTTTGACTTTATAGGTTAATAATTCTCCTTTGTAGCACTGTTCTGTTCAAGATTATTTTACATTTCCAAGAGTCCCAGAAGTTACTACTTTTCTTTCAAGGCTCTATTTTGATCCTTCTCAAATTTGTCTAGTAATTTTTCTGAGTGTATTCTTTCCTTGTGTCTCTACTTTGTATCCTTTTAGAAATTTCTGTTAACATAAGAAACATCTTTTAATATTCCATTTTTGATCATTTGATTATCTGCAGTCATTGTGGATCCACTCACTCAATTCTTTAGCCTACTCTTACCCAAGACGGCTTACTTCCTTGTGTACTTTCTGCACTTTCGGGTGTGAATTCACATCCTGGTATTTTGCATATAGGAATTCTTTGAGGCCTGGAATTAGATTATCTTTCATCAGAGAAAATTTCCATTTAGATTTGCTTCTGCCAGTTGTGTAGGGATACCACTAATACATGAACGACCTCCTAAACCTAAAACACTTTTGGGGCCAAATATATAATATAATTTCTATATCTGATCCCCTGTGGAGGACTAGTTTTTGGTTAGAATTTAGGAAGGGAGACCTTTTCTTTCCTTGTCTTTGAGTGAATGTTTAGAGCTTACTTACACTGGCAGGTATTCTGCTGTTTCCCTCTTCATGGCGACTTCTTTGTTCGTTCACTCTTACCACTAAGGCTTTTGGCTTTTGGCCATCCCAGCTCTATGCAGAGCCTATGATCTGAAGTGAAGGTCATGGCCTTGGTCCGTTGAAAACACAAGTTCTGACCACAGAATGGTATGTACCCCATTCCCCTCCGCCCCCACCCTTATTCCAAGTAGACACTGTTTTCAGTGCTTGCTTACCTCTTTTAATTTCTGCTTTCTCATTTCTAGCCTATGAGAATTTCTTCTAATTACTCATCTGCTTAGCCCTGAATTTTTTTAATAGCAGTATTGAGATAATTTATGTCTCATAAAATTTACCCATTCTAAGTGTACAGTTCAGGGATTTTTACCAAATTTACAGGACTAAGTAACCATCACCACAATCCAGTGTGGAACTTTTCTGTTGCCCGTGCACAGTTCATTTTTTGGTAACACGTCTTGTTCTCCTAAGAAGGTAACCAGCATCCTCCCCTGGAAATTGGGAAGATGGAGGCTTACCTTTTGTTCCATCATCATTTTCCCTGTGGGCTTGGGAGTAATTGTTGGAAATTTCCTGAGTGGTTTTGAAATTTATGTGACGTACAATTGGAATGTCTCAGATACATGACAAGTTTAGAAGAGTTGAGTTACTATTCTTTTAGAATTTTTGAGAGTTAGACTCAGTCATTTTAAAGGAGAAAATTCAAGTTGTAGTAGCTTGACCCAAGGCTACATGGCAGGTGACGTGGGCTTTGAGCTTCAGCCTGCAGTCTGCTTCTCAGGTTGTGACGTTACCACTTAGACTTAAAAGACCCCTTTCCCACAGTTCTTCTGTTTGTTTCACTCCACAGAACGGGAGTGAGTTTGTCATGAGAGTAAGTCATAAATTTATGGCCAAGAGCAGAATTAGTCTGGTCTTCCTTTAGGGGTTCCAGGGTAAGGGGCATTGTCGCACTTCAGCCAAATGCAAAACCACAAGCACTTACTGAGGGCAGTGGGAACAACTCGTGTGTGGTTTAAACAACTCTGCACTTTAAGTCATCAGCACATGCTGTATTATAGAGGAAAATGGTCATAATGGCATTTTTTTCTACTATAGAACTTTGTTTCATAGCTTTTAAGTAAAGAAAATCTAGTGTAGGGTGAAGGCAGAGCTTCCCTAAATCTCTGAAATGTTATCTTTCTGTAATGGGCAGATGTCATATTTGTTGATCTGACACAGCCTGGCTCTGACAGTCCCCTTCACAGCACAGGCTGTTTGTTACTGAGCGCCTCCTGAAACCTGCTGCAGCCTGGAGCTATTTTTTATTAGGGAGTTGCAAGCTTTCCAAAATGTTCTCCTTAACATGGTCCAGACTCACATGAGTTAGGCAGAAGCAGTGCAATAGAGGCACTGGTCACTCTTTCATGATGTCAGAGCCATTGGTCACTGTGTCAGTTCTAGCCCAGTCCTTGGATTACCAGGCATCAGAGACATTTACATTGTTTGTTAGTAGTACCTCAGGTTACTGTGGTGGCACAGACAGGGTAACTTATTCCCAGAACAACTGTAGAGATACCGTTCAGTCCTCTACAAAGTCTCAGCTCAGCCAAGTTCTCTGGAATTTAGCTGCTCTGGGTGTTTTTAATTCAAACTTCAGAATCTTTAGTCTCTGTATTATTAACTGCCATCCCAGATTCCTAGAGCCCAGAAGAAGGCATTCAGGAAGCCCTTCCCTTCACCCTGAACTTCCCCTGTAGGCTGGCACTAGTATATGAGGTTAGCACCTCAGAGAACTATGGTTGAGAGGCTGCATTTGCACATTTTTCATTGTTAGAAGTGAGAAGCCTTGTCCCTGGAGGGTGAATTGAGCGTTCATCTGAAGAAGACTCAGTGACAGGTGCCTGCTACCTCCCCCCAGGCCAGGCAGGGCGGCTTCCTGAAACCGGCAGTGTACCTAATGTTTTAAAGCAAAGTGCAAGTCTTCCGTAACCTTTGTTTTGTTAGGATTATTAGGAAATAGGAAAGGTGGTTTACCAAAGTCAGCCATTTCAGCCTCAGCCACACTATTAGGAGACAGTACTTTATACAGATTTTTGCTCCTTAATTTAAATATTTTTCTGGGTTTCTCAGATTCATACAATTGGGAGAATACAAATAGAAATGAAACTGGATGAGTAGTGGCTGAGGCATGGAAGACAGAAACACAATGGCAGACCTTTCCCCGTCTGACATTCGGCTGGCTTCCTAAATGGTGGGAGTGGGGTCGGGGTGCTGGCCTCCGTTCACTCCCCTCACGGGGACTTCTGTTAGTCCCAGCTGCTAGTTCAGTGGTCAACCACACATTTTGTATTTGGTTTTCAAAACCCCTACTTAGGGCATGAACACATCTAATTTGAGCTTTCTCCTTCATTATAGCATCATAAAATGTGCAGTTGAGGGGTAATGTTTTTTTAAAAGTCTTCTGTAAAATTTAACTTAGGCCATATTTTATAGCAATTTTTAAACAAAATAATCAGCTCTATTGATTGTCATCATGAAGAGAAAAGCGCTCCTTGGCCCAGGTCCAGTTGACATCAGAAAGTAGAATTGTAATCTTCAGGGAGAATAGAGGTCACTTCTTTACGTGATTTTGAAGGCCACTAAACTTAAAGACCTGACTTAATTTTCAGTTTCCTTATATTTTATTTTTAAACTGCATGTTCATTCTTTTGTTTCTTCTTGTGGTTAGACAGCACAGGATTTTCTGATAGTTTAGCAGTCTTGCAGAAAGCTGTTAATGCCTAACTTTGACACAGCAAACAACAGCCATAATACTATATATTTTTCCTTGTGTCTTTATGTGCTTAAGTTGGGTGGAGGAGTGAAAAATCAAAGGTTATTGCCATTGCCCTTGTTTACTCTGGCATTTAAATTCTTGGAAATTGCCTTTCAACTGCCAGTATTCAACTGCCTACGCCTCTGTCATTCATATTGCAATTGGGGGAAAGATGTATCTCGGCCCCTCGTATTCAGTTTGTCTGTGGCATTACTAATGGAATTGGCAAGCTTTCCTGAAGAAGCCCCAACAGTCACTACAGAGCAGCATCATAGGCTTGGCCAGAGCTTCGGCAGAGGAAGTATGGCACAACTTGGAAACGCTGTTTCTGGCTACATAAGCAATGTCATTGAGACTGTTGGGTGGGAAGTTCCAATGAAGCCGTATAGTTGGGGAAAGAGTCCAGCTGTCAGTGCTTCTGAGAAGCCAGCTAGGGGACAGCTGTGCTCTTAACAGTGGGACATCACTGCTGTTTCTTACTCCTTTTCTGATGAGGATGGCTTTATGTCCATCTTGATGTCTTAATGCTATTTTTTTTTTAATTTGAAAAAATAAACTTGTATTCAAATAAAGCTCATTTTGGCTTAAAGTAAGCATCCATTCACCTGTCAAATGAGAACAGTAACCAAGAATCGTGATTTTCTTTCTTCAAGAACAGCTGCAAAGTACCCTAGGACACCAGCAGTTCTTTCCTGGTGCATTTGGTTCCTTAGCTTTTCTCATGTCACTGCCCCAATGGGAGAACTTCTTCCTGAAGTTACTGTTCAGGCAGGTCAGAGCTCATGTAAAGCCTGTGAGTTACAGGCCATGGGATCTTTTAAGGTTCTACCACCAACTCACAATGTGACCTGTGTTATGAATCGGTACAATTTCCTTAGCACAGGTCTTTAAAAAAAAGTATCCTTGTGGGCTGTAAAGGTCAGGTGTGAGGGTAAGTGTATGTTTGTCTTCCTTTGCAGTTTAAGAGAAAAATCTTCAAAGACTTTTATGGTGTTCCTTCTTCTAGGTTGCCAACCTGGCGTGTTCGATTTCAAACAATGAAGAAGGTGTAAAGCTTGTTCGAATGTCTGCAAGCCAGCTAGAAGCCCTCTGCCCTCAGGTAAGGTATGACCGGTAATGTAAGGTGCCACCAAATTGGATTTGGGTTAGAATGGAGATGAGATTTATTTTGTTAGTTTTGTTTTTAGGATTTTAGATAAAAGTCATGGAGATAAAAATACTGATTCAGAGTCTACGAAGGTTGGGGAAATTTATGTTTTAACTTCAAGTGACATTTCCTGAGGGCATCCCATGCTACTGACCCCTTGCCCTTCATTAAAAATGTGCATTGTCCTCTGCTGCTCACCAGTGGTGGGCAGTGACCACACCCTTCAGTCTATACCCTTCCTGAACTAGGGCACCTGCAACAGCTGGCAGTCCTGCAATCCCGGTGGTTACCCCACAAGCCCCAAAGGGTAACAGCTGCCTCCCTGCCTCTGTCTTAATGCCTTGTATTTGGGTTTCCATGTTGGGGGAGGAGGGGATGTTTAACAGCTGGAAGCCTTACTCTGAGGTCTTAAAGTAGCCTTATGATACAGATATTAATAATATAATTCAGCCATCTCCGAAAGTAAATGCTTGAGAACTTTTCTCCATTTATAACAGCATTTTGGAAGACTGGTGATGAGGCTAGGTTAAGCCTCCGGGACACTAGAAAGACTGTGAAGCACACAGAAGAATGGTGCTTTTTGTTACATGTCCAGTGTGTTGTGTGCGTCCCATGAGGGGACCTGATCCTGTTCGTGTGGCTTGCTACTCTGCCACGCACAGGGATTTGTAGACGGTGTAAATACTGCTTCAGTGGAAGAGGTTGCCTATCCAATTTCCCAAGTAGAGAGTGCTCATGGGCATACTTTGAGGGCTTACATTTACTTCTCTCTAAATGGCCTGCCAGATGGCAGTGCCCACAAAGCAAGGGAACTGGAGTAATAGAATAGAGGTCACAGGAATGAAGTTTCTATGTTATGTCTGCAACTACCTTTAAAATATACTGTGACTAATACTCTGGCTCTTTCATATAAATAATTTCTGACATTCAAAGTAGGTGATAGAAATAAGTAAAGCCTGGTTACTAATAGGAGAGCCTTGCTGGTATATAGGTTAATTAGAACATTTGTTCTTATTCTGAACCATGTGAATAGTTTCCCAATGAGAGTTACTTTGTCTAAATATTAGTGTGATGGGCCAATTGAGAATTCGAATTATGTGGTGGACATTTCTTCAGCTTTAATCCAGTCATGAAATCTGCTAGTGATTGCTAGCTGTGCAGATAATAAGCACAATGGATTGAATCACCTCCAGAAAGTTAATGTATGACCAAGTTACATGAAATAAATTTAGAGCATATTTCTAATGATTTGGCCTTTTTTCCCCTTAAGTTTGCCATTTTATCCTATCAGTGTATGTTTTTCATGTCTTTGGTTCTGCATTTGGTTTTTAAATGCTTGAAAAACAACAGTGCTTTCACATATCAGCTTAAACAGATGGTAACATACACTCATCACACCTAGCAAGAGTATTTATATAAATGATCTTAAAGCCTGGGGGGGGATCACATGGAGAGTCTAGTAGATAGATCCTAATGAAAATGATGATGTGCACAAATTGTGCATGGCTGGGCCATATCACACAGGTTTGAGTTTGCCATCAGAAAACATCCTTTGTTCTTCTCCTTTATAATTTCATTTTTCCTACTAGAACAGAACTCAAGGGCTTAGACAGATGGTGGGCAGACCACACTTGGTATTGGGTACATGTCCTGAATAAAAAGGTGTTTTCCAGGTGTGATTATTCTCCCATTTTCTCACCTGGGCTCATTCCTACCCTTGCTTACATACAGAGCTGGGTAGTTCAGTGATGGCAAATACAATAGCCATTTGCAGGCATGGTAATGACATTACGTGCATTACCAGATGCCATTTCTAGACAAGGCAGCTGTGACATATTGAGTATGGTGTAAGGAGGCGGTTTAGTTTCTTTTTTTTTCATATATCTGTCCAATTTTCCCATCACTATTTATTGAAGAGACTGTCTTTATTCCATTGTATGTTTTTGCCTCCTTTGTCAAATAGTAATTAACTAAAAAGGCATGGTTACTTCTGGCTCTCTATTCTGTTCAGTTGATCTCTATGCCTTTTTTTATGCCTGTACCATGCTGTTTTGATTGCTATAGCCTTGTAGTATAGTTTGATATTAGGTAGCATGGTACCTCCAACTTAGTTCTTCTTTCTTAAGATTGCTGAGGCTATATGAGGTCTTTTGTGGTTTCATAAACATTTTTGGAATATGTTTTCTAGTTCTGTGAGATATGTCATTGGTATTTTAACAGGAATCAAATTGAATTTATAGATTGCTTTGTGTAGTATGGATGTTTTAATGATGTTAATTCTTTCTATCCATGAACATGATATATGCTTCTATTTTTTTGCACCTTCATCAGTTTCTTTCTTCAGTATACTATAATTTTCTGAGTACAGGTCTTTTACCTCCTTTGTTAAATTTATTCCCAGGCACCTTATTTTTTTGTTGTTGTTGTTACAGTTGTAAATGAGAATGTTTTCTTAATTTCTCCTTTTAATGGTTTATAATAGGTGTGTAAAAATGCCACCAATTTCTTTTTTTAAAGTATATTTTATTGATTATGCTATTACAGTTTTCCAGATTTTCCCCTTTATCCCCCCCCACCCTGCATTCCCTTCCAGCATTCCCCTGCCCCTTAGTTCATGGATTGTACATATAAATTCTTTGACTTCATTGTTTCCTATACCATTCTGAATCTCTCCCCGTCTATTTTATGCCTGCTGATTGTATTTCTTATTCCTTGCACCTTTCCCCACCATTCTTCCTCTCCCCACTGAAAACCCTCCTCCATGTGATCTCCACTTCTCTGATTCTGTTCTTTTAGTTGTTTGCTTAGTATTTGTTTTCATTGTTTTTGTTTGTTTGTTTGTTTTTAGGTTCAGTTGTTGATAGTGGTGAGTTTGTTATTTTACTGTTCATATTTTTTTATCTTCTTTTTTTCTTAGATAAGTCCCTTTAACATTTCATATAGAAAGGGCTTGGTGATGATGAACTCCTTTAACTTGATCTTATATGGGAAACATTTTATCTGCCCTTCCATTCTAAATTAGAGCTTTGCTGGATAGGAGTAATCTTGGTGTAGGTCCTTGCCTTTCATGACTTGGAATACTGGTAAGGTTTCCAGCCCCTTCTTGCTTGTAAGGTTTCTTTTGAGAAATCAGCTGATAGTCTTATGGGAACTCCTTTGTAGGTAACTATCTCCTTTTCTCTTGCTTTTAGGATTCTCTCTGTATCTTTAATCTTGGCTAATGTAATTATGATGTGCCTTGGTGTGTTCCTCCTTGGGTCTAACTTCTTTGGGACTCTGAGCTTCCTGGACTTCCTGGAAGTCTTATTTCCTTCACCAGATTGGGGAAGTTTTCCTTCATTATTTGTTCAAATAAGTTTTCAATTTCTTGCTGCTGTTCTCCTTCTGGCACCCCTATAAATCGGATATTGGAACATCTAAAGTTTTCCCAGAGGTTCCCAAGCTTCTCTTCACTTTTTTGAATTCTTGTTTCTTTATTCTGTTCCAGTTGGGTGTTTATTTCTTTTTTGTTGTTGTTGTTCCAGATCGCTGGTTTGAGTCCTGGTTTCCTTCCTGTCACTGTTAGTTCCCTGCATATTTTGTTTTATTTCACTTTGGGTATCCTTCAGTTGTTCTTTTCATTTTAACCAAGCTCAGTCAGTGTTATGAGCATCTTGATTACCAGTGTTTTGAATTCTATATCAGATAGGTTGGTTATCTCCTCATCACTTAGCTCTTTCTCTGGAGTTTTGCTCTGTTCTTTTATTTTAGCCATATTTTTTTGTCTTGGTGCACCTTTGAAGTTGTAAGGGGGTAGGGCCTTAGGTTTTCAATAGGGCAGGGCAACCCTCTTTGCTGTGCTGATGAGCTGTCTGTGGGGGAGGGGCCAGAGAGGGAACAATGCAGCTCGCTTGCTGGGCTCTAGCCTACTTTACAACTGTGAGACTGGGAGCTTCTCCCACCAGTGCAACCCCACTGTACTCCACAGTAAGCTCTGAGTCTCAGTATTCCATTTAGCCAGCCCTTCCTTCGAGGTCCACTCGCTTCCCAGAGCATCCTTTCAGCCACCCCTGCCTGCAAGGTCCACTGCCTTGCCCTGGGTTCTCTCCATCCACCCCACTGCCTGTCTCCCTCCTACCAGTCTGGTTGGTCTGGTTGACTGTTTCTTTAATTCCTTGGTTGTTGGAGTTCCATGCAGTCTGATTTTTTTGGCACTTCTGATTGTTTATTGTTTTTAGAATGGTTGTTATCCTCCTTTCAGTTGTGCAAGGAAATGAAGGGTTTCTACCTATGCCTCCATCTTGACCGGCTCTTCCAATTTCTGAATATTAATTTTGTATCCTGCTAATTTACTGAAATTTATAAGTTTTAACTAGTATTGTTTTGGTGTTCTTCAGGATTTTGTATATACCATATCATGCCATCTACAAATAATGACAGTTTTACTTCCTCCTTTCCAATTTGGATGCCTGTATTTCTTTTCTTTCTTTTTTTTTTTTTTGTCTGATTGGTGTAACTAATACTTTCAGTACTATGTTAAATAAAAGTGGACATCCCTGTCTTGTTCCTGATCTTAAGGGAAATGCTTGTAGTTTTTGCCTATTGAGTAGGATGTTTGCTGTGGTTTGTCATAGATGGCCTTTATTATGTTGAGGTATATTCCTGCTATTCCCACTTTGCTGAGAGTTTTTATCATGAAATGGATGCTGGGTTTTATGAAATGCTTTTTCTGCATCTATTGATAAGATCATGCAATTTCATCCTTCATTTTGTTTTTGTGATATATCATGTTTATCGATTTGCAAATATTGTACCAACCTTAAACCCCCAGAATAAATGCCACTTGGTCATGGTGTATGATCTTTTTAATGTATTGCTGGATCCAGTTTGCTAATATTTTGTTGAAGATTTTAGCATCTGTGTTCATTGGGGATATTGGCCTATAATTTTCTTTCTTTGTAGTATCTTTACCTGGTTTTGCAATGAGGATAATGCTGACTTCATAAAATGAGCTTGGAAGTCTTATGTCTTCTTGAAATTTTTGGAATAGTTTGATAGGGGTAGGTGTTAGTTCTTTGAATGTTCGGTAAAATTAGGCTGTGAAGCCATCTGGTCCAGGACTTTTGTTTGCTGGGAGTTTTTTTATTACTGCTTCATTTTCATTTGTTGTAATTGGTCTATTCAGGTTTTCTGATTCTTCTTGATTCACTTTTGGGAGATTGTGTGTTTCTAGGATTTGATCTGTTTTGCCCAGATTGTCCAATTTGTTGGCATATAGTTGTTCATAATATTTTCTTACAATCCTTTGTATTTCTTTGGTGTCAGTTGTTACTTCTCATCTTTCATTTCTGATTTTATTTATTTGAGTCCTCTGTTTTTATGAGTCTGGTTAAAGGTTTGTCAATCTTGTTCATCTTTTCAAAGAACTAGCTCTTGGTTTCATTGTTTTTTTTTTTAAGTGGCTCTATGTCATTTATTTCCACTCTAATCTTCATTATTTCCTTTCTTCTACCCACTCTGGGCTTTTGTTTTGTTTGTTTTGTTTGTTTGTTTAGATCTTTTAGCTGTAGGGTTAGTTGTTTATTTGAGTTGTTTTTTTTTTATTGTTTCTTGAGGGAGGCTATGATGCTATGAATTTCCCTTTTAGAACTGCTTTTACTATGTCTCATAGGTTTTGGGTTGTTGTGTGTTTATTTTAATTTGTTTCAAGGTAACTTCTGATTTCTTCTTTGATGTCATTGTTGACCCTTTCATTGTTTAGTAACATGTTATTTAGCTTCCATGTGTTCGAGTGTTTTTCATTTTTTTATTGTAATTGGTTTTTAGTTTCATACCATTGTGATCGGAAAAGATGCTTGATATGATTTCAGTCTTCTATAGAGATGATCTCACTATTTTATTTTTCTTCATTATGTGAGAAATGAGCAATGTACATTTATGTTAATACAAACCTGGCACTTTAGTAATTCATATAACCTGATTTAAATGTGGCCGTTCTTGGGAATCTACACAAGAGTGGATTAAATATTTGAAGCTACTACTTATCTACATTTCTTATTGTTTTTTTAGTTTTCATTAAATTGAGAACTTACGAAATTGCACATTCTTTCTTCCACCTCCGTAGACTTCTATGTTACTTCTTCTCCTATTGTGCTTGTGGCAACACTCATCATTTTTGTGGCTGACAGGCTTAACAAGCATCAAAAAAGTACAAACCCAAACAGGACTGGTCTGTATGTAGGTAGTGAGAAAATACACAGCTCTTTAAAAAATACCCGAGGCATATGGGCCATTAGCCTGTGGCCTCAGCTCTCACTCATCTATTATTTCACAACCGTAGGACCATCTACCTTTGAATCACCTGACTTTTCTACTCCCTGTTCTCAAATCTTTTCTTGTACAAAGTAGTTTCACAGAAGAGCTCAAAGGAGATGCTTCCAACCAAAAGTTTTTCTCAGCATTTTCTGTGTATCTCCCCCTCCCTCCTGCGCACACAGAGAGGTCTGCAGGTAACAGGTGTCAAGAGAAGGCTTGCACGTTGACAATGGTCTTGTTTTCTTCTTTTGTAAAGTTTGATTTTCATATCATAAAAGCTGAACGTGTTTCCTTCTCTCCTGTTTTTTTGTTTGTTTTGTTTTGTTTTGTTTTTCTTGATAAGTCTGTATAATGGCTATTAGTCCCTTTTCAGTGGTTTGGAAGACTTTACCTATGAAGCCATCTGGCTTGGAGTTTTCTTCATGGAAAGGTTTTCAACAATGAATTCAGTTCTTTAATACATATCAGGGTATACAGATTAGCTGTTTATTCGTGGGCGAATTTGGGTAATTTGCATTTCATCAATTGCACTTTTTTTTTTAAGATTGTATTTATTCTTGGGAAGGGAGGGGGAAAGACAGAGAAACATCAGTTTGCCACTGATGCACCCCCGTAGTGGGGACCTGGCCCACAACCCAGGCCCGTGCCCTGACTATGAATCAAGCTGGTGACCCTTTGATTCAAAGGCTGACATTCAATCCACTGAGCCACGCCAGCCAGGGCTCTGTTGGGTTTTTTCCTTCTGCTTTCTATGGGTTTAATTTGCCATCCTTTCTCTATTTTCTAAAGACAGAAGCTTTTAGATCACTAATTTGAGACTTTTTCTAATGAACACTAATGCTATACATTTTTCTCAAAGCACCGCTTTAACTGTAGCCCATAAAGGTTGGAGCGGGATGGTGAGGCAAGGCCTCACTGACAGAGGGCTGTAGGAGACATGTAGTCCTCCTGAGTTAGGGGCGGGTGGTATTGTCTATATTTTAAAAATAACAAGAGGGAGTTCTAGAACGAAATGTCATTTCAGAGTTGGTCTTGGATCTTAGCAGGTTCCTAGAGCCCTCCGATGTCCATTTCTCTCGGAGACTATGTTTCCCCCTGGTTGCCCGGGCATTGTGGCTTCCTGCAGGTGAGGCATCGTGTCTTTCCCTGACTTGCTGCTGATACTTTACCTCACGTGATGTACTTCATCTGTTACATAAACATACTTAAATGCAAAAGTAATATAGTTAGGTTTCTAATTGACTTCTTCAGTTATTTGGAAATAGAGGAGAGTTTTCTAAAACATAAATAATTTCTGTTTAGGTTTTTGTTTAGTAAGTGCATATGTAAATATATTCTTCTAGCCTGGTAATTTTAAATTTAACTCATTTGTCTGGACACAATCTTAGCACATAAATATAAGTATGAAGTAAAGCTATAACTTTTTCTCAAAATAGCCCACCAGATATAAAAAGGATACATTTTGCCACCTATATGTGATACCACGTTTTCAAATTTTTTTAAAAGATTTTATTTATTTATCTTTTTAGAGGGGAAGGGAAGGAGAGAGGGAGAGAAACATCAATGTATGGTTGCCTCTCATGTGTGCCCTGCTGGGAACTGGCCTGCACCTAGGCATGTGCCCTGACTGGGAATTGAACCGCGATTTTTTGGTTCACAGGCCTGCGCTCAATCCACTGAGCTACACCAGGCAGGGCTTTTAAATATTTTTTAAAATATATTTTATTGATTATACCATTACAGTTGTCCCATTTTACCCCCTTCATTCCCCTCCACCCTGCACACCCCTCCCCCACCACTCCCCCGTTTATGTCCATGTGTCACAAGTTCTTTAGATTCTATATTTCCCATACTATTCTTGCCCTCCTCCCTGTCTATTTTCTACTTACTGTCTATGCTACTTATTTCCTGTATCTTCTCCCCTCTTCTCCTCCTCCCACTCCCCTGTTGCTAACCTTCTATGTGTTCTTCATTTCTATGGTTCCACTCCTGATCTAGCTGTCCTCTTGGTTTGCTTTTGTTTTAGGTGTGGTTGTTAATAACTGTGAGTTTGCTGTCCTTTCACTGTTCATATTTTTCATCTTCTTTTTCTTAGATAAGTCCCTTTAACGTTTCATATAATAAGGTCTTGGTGATGATGAACTCCTTGAACTTGACCTTATCTGAGAAGCACTTTATCTGTCCTTCCATTCTAAATGAAAGTTTTGCTGGATAAAGCAATCTTGGCTGTAGGTCTTTGGATTTCATGACTTGGAATACTTCTTTCCAGCCCCTTCTTGCCTGTAAGGTCTCTTTTGAGAAATCCGCTGACAGTCTGATGGGTACTCCTTTGTAGGTGACTGTCCCCTTATCTCTTGCTGCTTCCAGGATTCTCTCCTTCATTTTAGTCTTGGCTAATGTAATTCTGATGTGCCTTGGTGTGTTCCTTCTTGGGTCCACCTTCTTTGGGACTCTGAGCTTCCTGGATTTCCTAGAAGTCCATTTCCTTTGCCAGACTGGGGAAGTTCTCCTTTATTATTTGTTCAAATGAGTTTTCCACTTGTTGGTCTTCCTCTTCCCTTTCTGGTACCCCTATAATTCGGGGTGTTTAAAGATGTTTAAAGATGTCCTGGAGGTTCCTAAGCCTCTCCTCATTTTTTTGAATTCTTGTTTCTTCATTCTTTTCTGGTTGGATGTTTCTTTCTTCCTTCTGGTCCACTCCCTTGATTTGAGTCCCAGTTTCCTTTCCATCACTATTGGTTTCCTGTGCATTTCCCTTCATTTCACTTAGTTTAGCCTTCATTTGTTCATCTAATTTGTGACTAAAATCAACCAGTTCTGTTAGCATCCTGATCACCAGTGTTTTGAACTGTGCATCTGATAGGTTGGCTATCCCTTGGTCACTTAGAAGTATTGGCTCTGGGGCTTTGAGCTGTTCTTCTTGAGCCATATTGTTTTGGTCTGTTTGCACCTGTTACACAGGAGGGGCGGAGCCTTAGATGTTCACCAGGGTGGGGCCACCCAGTCTCTGGGTTGTGATGCTGTATGTAGGGGTGGGGTCAGAGAGGGGTAATGGCACTTGCTCTGTTCTCTCTCGGATTTCAGTCCCCTCTGCTGCTTCCCACAAGCAAATTGGGCCCCCCTGGTGCCGTCTCCTGGCTGTGTGGGCCTGTGCACTCTTCAGGACCCTGTGGGTCTCTCCAACAAACTGTCTGTGAGCCTTAGAGCTTCTCCCAGCACTTGGACCCTGAAAGTTTTTCCAGTTGGTGCTTTTAGGCTTTAATTCTCATTGCTGGGGCCCTAGCCTGTGCGGTCTGTCTCACTGCTTGCTCCTTCGCTTGTTTTATCTGTGTGCGAATGTGTGACCATGGTCAGCCAGCCACCTTGCACCCTCACTGTGTCCACCTGTTGCCACCCCACGCCCAGGATCTGTCAACCACTGCCTGGGCTCCTGGGGTGGTCAGGCCCCTTTTTCCTTCCTGATCCTGCTCTGCCAGTTGCTGACTCCGCCCCTCACATCGGTCTAGATGAATGGTTTGTTGTTGTCGGACTTCCATACAGTTCAATTTTCTGTGTTTTGGTTGCATTTTTGTTACTAAAACTTTGTTTTCTTTAAACTTGGTTGTGCGAGGAGACACAGTGTTTCTACCTACGGCTCCATCTTGGCCAGAAGTTGTGATGTCACTTTTATCATAACACTGAATTTGTTTTGTGATAGGGTGTGTTTTTAGATTATTCTGTTCTAATTACTTTAGCTTTATATTATAAACTCTTTCTCCTCCTTACTCTTGCTCTCTATCCCCAAGACTTTTTGGCTATTTTCAGCAATTGGTTGTTTCAGGTTAATTTGTGATTAAATGCCAGTCTTCTCATAAACAGAATATATTTGTGTTTATTCAAGTTTTTAAATGTACTTCAGAAAAGTTCAGTCACTTTTTTCCTACTTCAGTCCAGTGGGTTTCTTTACAAATTTAATCCCACATATTTTGCTATCAATTGCTTTTATGAAGATTTGATACTTTACTCATTTTCTGTACTTTTTTATATAATATGAAAGTGTCTGTGATTTTTTAAAAGATATTTGTTTATTTTTAGGGAGAGAGGAAGGGAGGAAGAAAGGGAGGGAAGAAACATCAGTATGTAAGAGCTACATCGATTGGTTGTCTCTCGAGGGTCCCCAACCGTGGCCCTAGCCTGCATGCAACCCAGGCATGTGCCCTGCCTGACTGGGAATCAAACCAGTGACCTTTCTGTTCGGCAGGCCGGCACTTGGTCCACTGAGCCACACCAGCCAGGGCCACTTTTTATTCTTTTTGATAGCAGATAGAAAAGCTGCTGATTTTTTATATATATTGTCTTTAACTACCTTAATGAACTCTTATTAATTCTCAGATTTCCTAGATAAAGATCATTTGCATGGAAAAGTAATTTTGTTGTCTGTTTTCTGACAGCTTTTTCTATTATTTCAATTTCCCACTTTATACATTTCTATTTTTAATTATCTAGGAGTCATCAAAAATGAGTACAGTGGAATCTTGGTTCTCAAATGTAATTTGTTTCAGAAAAGTGTTCAAGGAACTATTTGTTCAGAAACTGAATCTCCTTTGTTTATAGTGAGAGAGACTTGTGACTGATCACACAGGGTCAGCATGGAAGAGTTGTCAGTCAGAAGTTTTGTTAGACACCTGAGATTTCTGAGAACTGAATTGTTCAAGAGCCAAGGTTTGCCTGTATTTGTTAGGCATCCTTTGTAAACACTTTTGTAGTCAAAATGAGAATGTTAACCTTAGGCAAGGAGCTGTTCTTCCATTATACTGTATGAGATAAGAACAAAAGAAAGCAGTTTTCTCTTTGTAATGGAAAATTATCTTGGTATTTAAAGCGTATAATTGAGTCAGTGCCCATGTTTTACTTGGCTCTCTTTGGAAACATTTTCTTCAGCCAAATATTCTTACAAGGTCTAGCTCCACTCTGATCCATTGATACATGAATGAATTAATGAATTAATTAATGAAATGTGTAGCCTACAATGGTGAAGCACCCAGTGGAACTGAATTGCAAGAAGGAAAAGAGACAAAAAACAAGCCTCAAAATAATATGGGAGACCAAAGCATTGCACATGAGAAATATAGGATGGTCTCTTCTTCCAAATAATTTATTGCCCAAACTCACATACTTTTGAAAGTAGTAGGCTATCAGTAATTAATAACTGGGGTGGCATAGTCCCCCTGTGCCTACGAATCTTTGATTGTCTCCATAGTCTGTCACTCCCAGTTGTTCAGGGAGGAAGAGGAACAGACCCACCAGTCTAGTGGGTGTGATTCTCCAGTCCGTTACCACCACAGTCTCCGGATGCTGAGTCTGTGGCATGCCCTCCAGTGGACTGGGGGTTTTCCACGTGGCCTGAAGGCACGTGGCTCCTGGTTCATAAGATGGAATAATAAACAGTTAACGCTTTAAACAGGTATTTAATGATATGAAGTATTTAAAAGAAGAAACAAGATAGTTTTATGTGCCATTTAATTCTTATTTTGTATTTTGTGGCATGTTTACATACATATGTATACAAGGAGAAAAAAGCCTAGAATATAGTATCAAAAATTACAGAGTTGCTATCACAGAGTGGAAATACTAGATTATATTTGTAATTGTCCATAGTTTTAATGTATTACTGTATTCCTCTATTTCAAACATGCTGCTTCTACATTCACATATAAAAACCTGTTGTTTAACACTTCTGTCTTTGTGTTATGGTGAAATTTGCATTGTCCTGTGAGAGGCATGTGAGACAGCCGCAGCCACTCTACTGACCGTGCTACCCCACCTGCTTTATTCTGATGCCTCTGAAAGGTCAGCAGTGAACTTTACTGTCTTTGCAGGTTATCAATGCTGCTTTGGCTTTAGCAGCAAAACCGCAGAGTAAACTGGCCCAGGAGAATATGGATCTTTTTAAAGAACAGTGGGAAAAACAAGTCCGCGTTCTCACTGATGCTGTCGATGACATTACTTCCATCGATGACTTCTTGGCTGTCTCAGGTAATGAGCTGGTTCCCTAGAGAACTGTGTGAGGGTGTACATACTTCCTTTTGCCAAAGTTGTAATAGTTGATGATCAGAATGCCCCCAAGTCTGGGCAGATAAATTATTCTAGTGATATATTGTGCTGGTTTTCATTTTAATTAAAAACAAAACAAAAAGAGCTACCACGGACCCCTAGCCAGTGGGGGAGGTGGCATTAGAGGGTTTGCCTCATGATGGGGCTGGTCTTGATCTTAGAAGCATGAGTTGGAAAGCTGGCTGGCAGAGGTTTGCACCTGTGACCTGTACAGCACCACAGCCATCCACCCCTCTTCCTGCTGTTGTGTTTAGAAAAGGTATGTCCTTTGTCCCAGTAGAGGCTGTGGTTACTTGTCATCAGCCGGGGAAATTTAGGAGACAGGAATCCCAACACCATCACCTTTAGTTTCTTTTGTGAAATATTTTTTTTCCTTGCTTGTAAATCTTCTCTCTCCCTCACAAGTGATCATAGTTGAACTGCCTACTTTTTGAAAGACTCTGTCTGCATGATGCACAGACAGAAAACAGAGAGGAAATATTTAAGTGCCATTTAATTATGAACTTGCAAAAATAAATCTGAGTAATTCACCTCACAAAAACAGTTGATTTCATTATATAAACAAACTGGTAATGATAGTAAATTGCATTCATATAGAAAATGTCTGTCAACTGCAATTCACTGTTTATCATACAGAGATAAATTTCAATCCATCTCCTTCGAGTTGAGCGAGTATAAATGCATTTTCCATTTAATGGGGCCTCTGCTGCCCTTGGCTGTGCTGCCTGCTGTCTGGAGGTGCCAGTCTTCCTGAGGCCAGCAGCTGTGGGCAGTGCCAGCGGCTGGGTACTTGTAGGGCCGAAACTACCTGTCACCCTAGGGAGCCATAGGCTGGAAGGTGGGAGGTGCAAATGGCAATGGAGCTTGAAAGAGAAGCAGGCCTAAGAACATGCACGCGGCACAGTCCTCAGGCGGTGACCTTATAAGGGGACAGAGTGTTCTGCATACCAATGTTCCCCTGTCCATGCCTGCTTTCCTTGGGATTGGTGGCTCTAATCGATAGAGTAAGGAGCAGGCAGTGTGTAAACTGCACAGAAGGGAGTGAGGCGTGCCACTGTAGAGTGGCCAGGTTACAGGCGCTGGGACTTCAAAACAAAAACCCACCTGCAAGCACATCTTTGCAGATGCCCAAAATGCAGCCTGGCTTTTTTGGGAAATCAAGGCCTTTCATTATTTTTCCCAATGAAGTACTGAATTATTCTTTCTCATAGGTTTAGAGAAAAACATTCCACCTTCACAGCACTTTTAAATTCGATCAAAACAGCTAATTCTGAACTCTGGGTGCAAAGCCCCCTCTGGAGAAAGCTGCCACTCCCGAACCTCCTTTTTCGTGATCCGGGTGGGTCTCTCTCAGGCTTGGTCTCGAGGGGTTTTCAGTCTTTCTTAAAGCAAAAGAAAAATGTAAGAGCATCAGAGGCCCCTCATGCATCATCCTTCAAATCAAAGAACAAGAGGGATTCTGCAGCAGCGGCTCGGGGATCCAGGCAGTATCTTTAGGATATGTAACACAACACAGAAGAATGGCAAAGAGAAATCAAATTCTTTAACAGATGCACTTTTTTGGGTATGTTTGGTTTTTACGCCAACATGGAAAGTACACAGGTTGACTTGATGGAGTGTAGGCAGTTTCTGCTATCATGTAAAACACAGAGCGATTTTTAGTCAGAAAGTGGTAGTGGTTTCAGATTTGGAGGTCTGCCCTGGTGTGTTTCTCTGATGTTTTGTCACAGACTTTCTTAGGATTATCAAATATTAAATAATTAACAATTCCTCTAATTTTTATGGCATACTTCTTAGGGGCGCAGGATGAAGGGAGGAGACAGGCAAACGCCCGTGCAGAGTTCTGCAGTAACCAGTTGGTTTCTGGCACTCGGGCTCCGAGATGTCTTCACATACGTGCCTCCACCGTGGCAGCTTTAGCACTTTTTGGGGGGGGGGCACTAGAGATGTCTCCCCATATCACATGACATACAGCCTTTGTAGGGAAGTCTTGGTTGGCTGTCATTGAGAATAACCTCAGTTTTAACTGGGCAGACCCTCACTCGCCCCAGATCTTGGTCCTTGTGCGACTTGGCACCTCTGGACATGCTCATGGGTTGGAGAGCAGGTGCCGTCTGCAGTAGTCACAGGCAGTCTTTAGGTAAGAAGCCCTGGCCTGGCCTCTCCCTGACCTGCCCCCTTGGCCAGTTTCCCCTCACCCTTACACACTGGTGCTTCAGGAATCCCCTCAGTGAGGCGAGTGTGTTTCTGAGTAGAAGGGCCGGCAGGCAAGTGCCCAGCATGGGGTTTGGCTTAAGGCTGGTGGGCTTCATAAAACGTTGCCACATGAAAAATGAGAATGCTGCTTGACTTCCTGGAGTGGTGGTTCTCTACTCTTTGGGGCCTGGTGGCCCTTTGGCATTGTGAGAGTTTTTGTGGGATATTTCCACTAATAATTTTCCACCATTGCATTCCCTTTGGGAATCCATGGGGACTGGATGTTTGCTGTAGCCCATCCAAGGGGCAGTTATTTAGGAAATAAGACTGAGAGGACCCTATGCTGTTTTATTTCTGTTGTTCCTGATATTCTGTTCCATTGGTTCCAAAAGTTCCCTCATACTTACATCACAAAGCATATCCTAAATTTATGGTTCAAAAAGTAATTGTCAACCCTGGCCGGGTGGCTCTGCCAGTTTGATCATCGTCTCCTACACCAAAGTCTAATCCCCAGTCAGGGTGCATATGGGGGCAACTGATGGATGTTTCTCTCTCTTTCTCTCCCTCCCTCTAAACCACTTAAAAAACACCCTTGGGCCCTGGCTGGTGTAGCTCAGTGGATTGAGCACGGGCCTGTGAACCAGACGATCACGGTTCGATTCCCAGTCAGGGCTCATGCCTGGGTTGCAGGCCAGTTCCCGGCAGGGGCCAGTTCCCAGCAGGGGATGCACGAGAAGCAACCATACATTGATGTTTCTCTTCCTCTCTCCTTCCCTTCCCCTCTAAAGATAAATAAATAAAATATTTTAAAAAAATACCCTTGGATGAGGATTTAATAAAAAAAGGTAGTGATCATCTTGTGTATAAATCTAGTAATCTGGGGAAGTCACCAAGACCCTGATGCCAGTGTTTTCTGAATCTGCAGGGCAGGGGGACTGGGGTCACTGCATCAAGTCTGAGACAGTGGCACTTGGAAAAATAGGTACATGCACGCCACCCCCGGGGAAGAGGGCATACAGTCTTCTTTTCCCAAGCCATTCTGTTCAGAGTGTTGCCTAGTAAATACTGGGGATAGTTGAGGATGCTAGTGAGCATTCAGCAAACTGAATATATTTACATGGACTGATCCCTTAAGGATGGTGGTTTGAAATTTATCAAAGTGATAAAGACTGTTTGAATTTCATTTGAATTGTATTTGATAAACGTTTTCCCTGGAAATGCAATTTACTTTCTCATTTGTTTACTCTGCTTACATGTGGAAGTTTTGGTTACGTTTTAAATTTTTTTTTACTTTTAAAGATTCAGTTGATTCTAATTGGCTTGTTACATTTTTTACCAAATGTTCTTAGAAACGTAATGTATCGCATGAGATACTCTGGGACGACACACATTGAATAAAAGGGTTATTGTAGATAATTTTGTTTTTGTGTTTTAATCGCAAAAGTGCAGAACTGAAGAGTTCCTCTCTTTTGAGGAAGAGGCATAGGTAGCTGACTCCCATGCCCACTAGCCATGTGACCTGTGTGATCTCAGGCAAGTCAGTACTTCTCCAGTTTACTCGTTAATTGTGATTTTTTTTTTAAAAGAAATGGCTACCGTTTAGTTAAATGTCAATCACTCAGAATATTTCCTGTTATTTATTAAGTTCGTTATATAACGCATTATCCTGTGTGTGTGTAAGCTGGCATCAAGAAAGATGTTTGTAGCACAGGCCCTGTCGGACGTTGTGGACTGAAGTACAAGTTACGCATCCTTTTTGGAGAACGCCACTTGGCTTGGTTCCTGGGTGGTAATTAGGCACCAGATAATCTACTTTAAACATACATGCCTTTGATTTAGCAAAAACCCATTGCTAGAAACTTTCCCCAGAGACGTGTACACAAATGCTTTCCAAAATACCTGTACAAGGATGTTCACTTCAACCAAAATGTGTGAGAGAAGGCTAGATGAGTGAATTATGGCCCCTCCATCTATTAATAGGGTACTCCATGGCCTTTAAAATAGATGAGGTAGGTCTGTAGAGATAGCCCTGGAAAAGTTTCCAGATGAAAAACAGGCATCAACGTGTCCATAGTACGATCCCTTGTAGATAGAACATTGTATGTGTGGGGGGTGCCCACACCCCCATTAGAAGCACCTACAAAAAAAGACTGTACTGAGTCAGCAGAGTCTTTAATGAATGGGGTACAGATCAGTGTGTCTACTTATACTGGGCCCATGCTGAGTTTCCTGGGAATTTCAACTAAAGCTTAAGTAATTTTTGGTGTAAGTCAGTGTGGGCACCTCCAGCCCTCCCACATCTGCACACGTCCAGCAGAAAGTCGGTTTCCTCCCAGCGCTCCAGTGTAGAGAACAGGGTCGATGCTGTGTCCTGGGTGTGTGTTGGCCTCTGCTGGCGGGACCTTCCTAGACACAGCTGGTCAGTGAGGGTAGAAAATATGTAGCCCTGGCTGGAATGGCTCAGGGGATTGAGTGCCCGCCTGGGAACCAAAAGCTTGCTGGTTCAGTCCCCAGTCAGGGCACATGCCTGGATTGCAGGCCAGGTCCCCAGAGGCAGCCAGTCAATGTATCTCTCCCACATGGGTGTTTCTCTCCCTCTCTTTCTCCCTTTCTTCACTTACCTCTAAAAATAAATTTGTTTTTAAAAAGTAGAAGAAAAGTCCTGACTGGTGTGGCTCAGTGGATTGAGCACCAAACCAAAGGGTCCCCAGTCCCCAGTACGGGGGTGTGCAAGGGGCAGCCACACACTGTTGACCGGTTGCCTTCAGTACGCATCCCAGCTGGGGACGGAACCCACAACCCTGGCATGTGCCCTGACCATTAATCAAACGTGTGACCTTTCACTTTCCTGGACAACGCCCAACTAAGCTACACCTGTCAGAACTCCATTAATTCTTACAACTGGTTCAAATATTACCCCCTCAAATTTGTTTATGTAGAAAGTTTAATGTGTAGTTTAATATGTTTTCTCTTTAAATAGTACAGAGTTTAAATCCTAACAAGTCTAATTTTTTACTTAGTAGACACTAAATTACAGCCTTTTTAACTGTATTGTGGTTGTTTGTTTTCCCCTTTTATAATAGGAATTCTTACTACATTTCCCTTCCTTTCCTTAGAAAGATATTGATTGACATTTAAAGACTTTCAGAGCAATTTTAGGTTCACAGCAAAATTAAAAGGAAAGTAGAGAGTTTCCCATCTAATTTCTGTTTCTACACGTGCACAGCCTTCCCCATTTCAACAACCCCACCATAGTGACACATTTGTTACAATTAAATAACTCAAAGTCCATAGTATACATTATTGTACACTTTCAGTGGTTTACATTATATGGTTTTGAACCATTGGACCTGTCACTGTAGTATCATCTAGAGCGTTCACTGCCCTAAAAAATCTCTGCGCTGCCTGTTCATCCCTCCTTCCCCCAGCCTCTGGCAACCCCTGATCTATTTACTGTCTCCAATAGTTTGCCTTTTCCAGAGTGTCATGTAGTCAGAATCATGCAGTGTATTGGCTTTACAGATTGGCTTCTTTCACTTAGTGATACTATGTATTTAAGATTATTCCATGTATTTTAATGGTTTGGTAACTCATTTCTTTTTAGTGCTAAATATTCCATTGTCTAGATGTGCCAGTTTGGTTTATCTGTTCACCCACTTCAAGGACATCTTGGTGGCTTTCAAGTTTTGGCAGTTATGTGAATAAGTCTGCTATAAACATCTATATGCAGGTTTTTATATGGGCATAAATTTTTGTCTTCTTTGGATAAATACCAAGGAGTGTGATTGCCGGATCATATGGTAAGAGTATGTTTAGTTTGGTAGCAAACCTGAGGCTTTCCTTTGTGTTCCCTGCCCACCCAGCCCGTGGAGCCCGGGCAGCACCGTCATTCTGGCTGCCAGTCGTCGTTGGGTGACTGAGCTCCCTCCCTTTCCCCTTCTGGGCCTGTCCCTACAGATCAGCCTCATCCATTGTGACAGCTGTGTAGTGCCCATAATTTATTACCCACTTTGCTCTTGAACATCTGGATTGTCTAAACTTTGTGACTATTGATGAGATTGAGGCAAACTCCTTATTCTGAGGTTCTGGGGATCTATTGTGAAGCGTTTGACTTTGAGGGAAAATAGTTTTTGATGGGCCTTCCGATTCTAGCTCTGTGTCTGGTAGGAGCCACTTGTCAGCTTAATAGTATTCCAGGATTTCCACAAATATCACAATAGGCCTGCCCCGTAGCCCACACAAAGGTTACAAAATGTTTCCTCTGGGGTCCGCTCCCTCAGCACCCTCCTAGAGGCTTCCGTCTGCTTCCCAGCACCATCTCCTGTCCCAGGGCGGTACCGGCTTCTCGGCGGATTGTCAGAGTGCTGTTGGCATCTCCTGGAGGGAGGGGCTGGGGGGATGGTCTGAGTGAACCTTGCCTTCTAATTCAGACTTTGTTCTGGATACAAGGTCAGTGAAATTATTTAAGGTAAAGAGAAGTTAAGGTTTTTATTCTCTGAATTGTCTGCCCGGCTGAACAGCTTTGCCTTAAAGATGGGTCTCTTTCTCTATTTTTAAATGTGGAATGAAGATTGTTATGCTTGGAGGTGATTATAAGTTGAATTTCCGTGGAACAGCTAATCCAATAGTTAATCTGTTCTCTTCAGTGAAATGACACATGTACAGCTTTTGTCACAACTTTTCGCCGGCATTGAGTGGTACACACCGACTTACAAGTAATTGTCATTTCAGCATAGACGGGTATAGTCAGTATTATGATAACTATGGTGTCAGGTGGGTGTTCACTTCATAAGTTACACAAATGTCTAATCACTATGTTGTACACCTGAAAACTTGTATGTCAAAAGTAATTGAAAAAAATGTAAAGGAAAAATAATTGTCCCCTTCCTGTGGAAGGCCTCCTCCCTCACTCTTTTTGCTTGTTCCCCAGAGAATCACATATTGGAAGATGTGAACAAATGTGTCATTGCTCTCCAAGAGAAAGATGTAGATGGGCTGGACCGCACAGCGGGTGCAATCCGAGGCCGGGCAGCTCGGGTCATTCATGTAGTCACCTCAGAGATGGACAACTATGAGCCAGGGGTCTACACAGAGAAGGTGCTGGAAGCTACCAAGCTTCTCTCCAACACAGGTACGGGAATGTCCTGCTTCACCGGTGCTCCCCACACAGAGACAGTCTGGTGGGCTGGGCCATCTCATTAGTCCAGGCTCTGTGGTTGGGAAATAGGAAATCAGGACTCAGGTCTTAAGCCAAGAGTTTTGGGTTGTGCATCAGACTTGTCAGACAAATTAAGGCCTCACAAACATATTTCCTTCAAGTGGGTCCCATGATTAATGATGGAAATATTTTGAACACACTATTTGAGATGAACTTTTGAGTTACGTGTTCTGTTAGTGAATAAAGGCTAAGTTAAGGAGGGCCCCATTCTTAAAGCAACACCTCACATCAGTCTCACTTAAGTTCTTAACCATCTAAATCCTATACTGTAGAACCTGGTCAGAGACAAAACTGGTGATTTGAGTCTTTGTAAAATAGGGCATTTATTTCCCCCATTAATATTTGTCACATATGTAGAAGCAGAGGCTCCTCGTTGTACACCTGGCCTCTTTCTGGGCGAGGGATTTAGGGAGGGCTGGTGGAATGACAGTGTCTGCTGGGCCAGCGGGGTCTGTCATGCCTCTTTTCTGCACAGTTATGCCGCGTTTCACTGAGCAAGTAGAAGCTGCTGTGGAAGCCCTCAGCTCGGACCCTGCCCAGCCCATGGATGAGAATGAGTTTATCGATGCCTCCCGCCTGGTGTACGATGGCATCCGGGACATCAGGAAAGCAGTGTTGATGATAAGGGTCAGTAACTGCATTTCAGATGTTTTAACAGCTCTTTCTTTTTATTTGCTAAACTTGAGCAATGCATCATTCTGGAACTCAGTAGATGCTTTGGCAGTATATTAAAACCATGAATGTAAAAGCTGTTAGAAAGAATATATTTAATTACATTGTCTAAAATGACTTTCAGTTGCATGTTTAGAGCCCAAACTCAGGTTGAGAATAGAAGCTGGTATGAGCTGGCCGTGGTGATTTAATTTAGGGCAAGCAGTCACCACAGTATGAAGTTTCCATTTGAGGTAGAGGGAAACCGTGTAAAACAAAGGCCTTTCAGGTAACTTAGGAGGAGGGATATTTCCTGAATGCAGGATGAAATTCACATGGAGCACGCCTCTCTTTAAAGGGGTGGCAGGCAGGATGCTAGAACCCAGTGTGTTCAGGGTGAGAATGAGGGACTGTGGCAGCTCTTGCTTGTATTCCCTGGTTCATGGCCAGGCCTTGAGCCGTCTCACCACAGCTGAATGAAATGCTCCCTACTCAGGGCCCTGACTGACCCATCCTCTCAGGGAGCAGACCTCTCACCATCTGAAGGTCCAAAGGGACCCCCCTGGGCTGGCATAGACAAACAGGTTGAGAAGCTACCAACCACTCTGTAGTGCACGCCCCCAGGGTATTAGGCCTGGGTCTCGCTGCTATCCTTCACATGCTGTTCTGAGCATAAGCATGGGGCTCTGGAAGCTGAGAGCAGGGCCTGCCCGTGGCATGGGTGGCTGTTTTGCTGTTAATCTTGTTGAGTCAGAAGGTTTTCATTTACACACACCTTCAAGGTTTGCTAGTCAGACCTTCCAAGGTAGACAGGAATGCTGTCCCACTTTTTATCCCCTCCCTCAGTCTGGTGGTAGCCTGTGGAACCTAGCCCACTGTCAGCTGGAAACAAAGGCCATTTATTTCTAAGGCGATTGTGTTAGGCTGGATGCATTTTATATGCAGTGCAGAAGCTCTTGGGCAACACTGCATTGCTCTGGGATGAGGAGGGAGAAAAAATGTTCAGGGATTGCCTGGTTGGCTGCTGGCTGTTCCTGCAGGCCCCATTCCACCTTGCACATGTTGGGGTTGGGGGCAGAGAGCTGGGGAGCCTTTTGCTTTCCTCAGTCTTGGTGCTGCTAAAGAAAAATGGATGTTCTGCAGAGGCCTGGCTGAATGCAAGGTTAAACTCAGTGGTGCAGAGAACACAGCCCTTTTCTCCAGAGTTCTTTCCATGAAGACGACACCTAGAAATAGACTAAAAGAAACCTTTAATGATAAAGAGGTTAATGCCTTTGGGGATTTAAGAGGGCTGACACCGCATACCCTCCAAGATGCTTGCAAATTCCAGAGTCTCCATTCTGGGGAAGCAAGTAGGTTTCTGAGAAATTGCATCTTGGGGGCAGGCGGGCCGCTTGGATTCCTATGCCTGCTCTGGAAGGAGTGAAATGGGCAGTGGTGGCATAGTGTTCTGCACGCCCAGGGCAGACTGCAGGACCCTGCATTGGCATGCTCTCTGTTGCTCACTGGTGTTTTGTGTGTCCTCTGCTGTCCTTCATCTCACTGAGGGACAGGCCTGGCTGTTGCACATGTACACACTCTGAGTAGTTTTCAGATGCTTTCTCACATGTCCTCTCCTTTGAACTTCACAGCAAGTCCTGGGGCTGGGCTTAGAGTAGGTCCTGATGCAGATGAGGGACTTGCCCGGTGCCCTCTTGTCACAGGCAGGCTGGTCTGAGAACCAGCTCCAGCCTTTCTGCCTGCTACCCCGTTCCTGGTAACTTGGAGAAGACATATTTCAAGTCAGCAGCTAATCAGGCGAGGCTGGAGGTTGTGCAAAATAAGAATTTTATTTCATAATTCAAGCAGAGCTAGGACCACCAGTCAGTCAGTCCGTTTGGTGTTTGCTCAGACCTTACCTGCCACATTCTTTTTCCTTTTATCAAGGGGAAAACAAATAAACTACATTGTTTAATTTTACTCCTCAAAGCAGCCTTTGGTAACTTACGAGAAGGCCCATTATTTTTTATTTCATGTAATTTTCTTTTTGTTATAAAGTAGGAAAGTTTAAGAATCTGCTTAACGTTGTATAAAATACAACGTATTCTTAATACAGTACCTTTTCTACCCAGAACAGTTCTTACCTTTGTTTTTAGATATAGCTATTGGACAAGTACATTAAAAAGTAAAACACATTTATCAAAGAGAGTCTTGACTCTCTTTGTTGAAGCCCCAGCCCCCAGAAAGGAGCCTCTGGGCTCTTTGGAAAGTGTGGGTGGTGCTCTCTCCCCTACCGCTTGTCGGGTGAACCACTTACGCGTGTATCAGCGAGGCAGGGTCTCAGGTGAATAGTGGGTGATTTTAGCTTCATTACCCACACCTGTTTAGAATACTGCTCATGAAAATCCCGAACCCTCAGCCCAGGCCCAGGGTATGGGCTGAGAGGCTTGGGACATCTGGAAGCCCAAGGTTGTGTCTGACTTATAATCTCTCTTTTGGTGACAGACTCCTGAGGAGTTGGATGACTCTGACTTTGAGACGGAAGACTTTGATGTGCGAAGCAGGACAAGCATCCAGACGGAAGATGACCAGCTGATAGCTGGCCAGAGTGCGCGGGTGAGGAGTCAGTGAGGCTTGTTCTGCCGACCTTCCCTGCCCCTCTCAGGTCTTAGCTTTTCTTTTCCAGGAAGCCACTCTCTGTATTGTGAACCCTGTTTTCCCTCTTTTATTTTTTTATGGCAGCAGGATGTTAACCTAAGTTGTGGTACCTACTAGTCAATGGTAGGTCCCCAAAGTGTGTCCTCCGTTGGGAGCAGGGCAGGAACATGGGCCCGGGAGCTTCGGTTGATGACTGAGTCCTGCGTCGGGAGATCCCCAGGATCTAACCAACACAATGTTTGTTAAAAGGGTTGTGGAATCAAAAACAACTGCTCTCCTGCCCATCTCAATGGTACCATGGGTGTGAACGATTTATTTCAGGTTTAAAAAAAATAAGTGGTACGTTTAAGAAAATCAGAGCCCTTGCATATATCTGAGTCGTTTAATCTTCAATTAGTAGCATTTATGTTTGGGGGAGTATGCCTAGAATATTTCTAAGGAGTCTTTTTTTCACTTCTCAAAAATAATTTTGAACAGTGAGTACCTCCCTGCTTTAGGCCCCACTTGATCATGAGCCTTTTGGGAAGCTGAGTGGGGAGGAGGCCAGGGAGATGGCACTGGGCATCAGGCCTCCTCAGGTTGCTTTGATAAGCTTTAAATGCTACTGAAATATGTGAAATGTCTATTCCTCAGAAGGTCCTCTCTTGCCTCTGTAGAATTTACATTCTAAAACTACTTCCCGTTCCCCTTGACAAGTCGGGGAGGCAGTGCAGCCACAGGAAATGGCGGTTTGGCACCAGCCAGGGAAAGGGTGCGAGCGTTAACTAGCCCGCCTCTCATCTCCACTCTCCACGGCAGGAGACAGGATGAAACTTCTACAGAATTACATTAAGCAGGTTCAGTTTATGTGCAAGTGTGGTCACGAAGCTTCCACATTCGTCTTCTACCCCTCACATTCTTGTTTTCTTCCACACTAAAACTTGTTCTTAAAAGTGGGTTGGGAATTCAGGCTGCCATAAACTTCTAGGCAAAGTGAGAAGAAATGGCCCTTCAGGCAAAATGAAACCTATTAAAGCATTACCCTATCTATGCCATAGAACACTCGGTGGAAATGTTTTTGGCTAATGCACTGTGAGAATGTCATATTCTCTTCATGTAAGAGCTTTCTGTGCTTCTGATTTTAGGCAATCATGGCTCAGCTTCCCCAAGAGCAAAAAGCAAAGATTGCGGAACAGGTGGCCAGCTTCCAGGAAGAAAAGAGCAAGCTGGATGCCGAGGTGTCCAAATGGGATGACAGTGGTAACGACATCATCGTGCTGGCCAAGCAGATGTGCATGATCATGATGGAGATGACCGACTTCACCCGGTGAGCAGTGCCCGGCCTCACCAGCTGCCCGCCCCAGGGGCAGCTCTCCGCCCCACAGGTCACATCGGACAGGCAGGGCCACCCTGCCCGGTAGCCGTCTTCTCTCTTCTCCCACCAAAGGGCTTCATCTGCAATGACCCTTGTTCTCTTTCATCAGAGGTAAAGGACCGCTCAAAAATACATCAGATGTGATCAGTGCTGCCAAGAAAATTGCTGAGGCAGGATCCAGGATGGACAAGCTTGGTCGTACCATTGCAGACCATGTGAGTGACACACTTGCCATGTGGGGTCTTTTAAGTTCACCCAGGGACTCAGGCAGCCCGGCACAGTCCCTTCCTGAGGTGGCAGTAACAGTCATTTTCACAGGATACAACACACTCTTCTCATCTAAAAAAATTGTTCTTAGCTCACCAGCATCGATTTTGAAGGGTCTATGAATTCCTGTTTCTCTTTTCACATGTCTGAAGAGGCAAGCACAGTTTGTAGTAGAGTACGTATCTGGAGCAGGTGTGTCTATCCTGAATTCTTGACAGATAAAAGCCAGCCTCTACTGGCGATGCGTTTATTCTGAGTTCCCTTCTGACTTTCAGCTCCAGGCAGGCGCTGCTTCTGCAGCCAAACACACTGACTGACACAGGTTCGTGAGTGCCTCTCCTGGTGGATTTACTTCACATAAGAATCTGCCTCATGTACCCAGTTGGGGACAATCGTCAGTGTCCTCAGCACTGGGGGTTCTCAACTACCCAGCCTTCATAAAAAACCCTTTATGAAAAAATGTGCCTCGTAACTCCTGGAAGGTTTGCATTTTCCTGGATGCTTCAAGACTTATGAGAGGCTGTTTCTCAGTTAGAGTTCTACACAGTTATACGCCCTTCACTCCAGCCCCTTTCCCTGAGGTAGCCAGCCTCTCAGCCTGCGTCCTGGTGCCTCCTTGCTCAAGCCCTTTCCCTTTATAGGTTCAGAAGTCATCCTGACTCTACTCTTTCACGGAATCCAGTACTAACCCTGACATCTCCTCTAGCCCCAAGAATCCTGACCCATCCAGTCTTTCCTCTCTTCCACTACCAGCTCAGGCCGGACCCCCACAGCCTGGCGCCTGGACGGCTTTTTGTGGCCTCTCCTCTCCCCTCCCCTCAGCTGTCAGTACAGTCTTCCTACATGATCATCTTCACTGCTATCAGATATGGCTCTGCTGTGCAGAATAAAATCCAAAATTCGGTCTCTCTACACCACCCTCACACTCACTGCGCCCAGTCTCCCAGAGGGAACCGCTTGCTGTACATACTTGAGAGGTCGTTTGTGTTTCTTTCTTTGGGTAAAGCTTCCTAAGTGCAGCCACCCTAGCGAAGACCTCAGGGTCTGCAAGTGCTTGCTTTCTTGCTGTGATTACTCTTCCTCCATCTTTGCCGGAGGAGAACCTCTCCTTTCATCAGGTGTTTACAGTCTATGTCATAATTGAGCAGATAGCGTGCCTCAGAGCAGAACAGCTACTGGGAGGGTTATTTCCTAGCTCAGAGCACTCTTGACTTTTCTCCAGAACCAAGCTCTTGCTTGCTGAGGCTTTTTCTCACCTTCAGGGCCTGGGCCCAAGCAGAGTAGCCCAGGGCTATGACTGCCCCCAAGTAATTGGGTAACTCGTCTCTCATGCCCTTTGCTCCAGCAAGGAGAGGGGAAGCCTCTTGGTAGTACTGAGGTTTAGAAACAGTCCCTGGGGGGTGTGGTTTGGGGCAGGCCTGGTGTGCTCTGTGCTAAACCTGCTTGCCCATCAGTGTCCAGACTCAGCCTGCAAGCAGGACCTGCTGGCCTACCTGCAGCGAATCGCCCTCTACTGCCACCAGCTCAACATCTGCAGCAAAGTTAAGGCCGAGGTGCAGAACCTTGGTGGGGAGCTCGTGGTCTCTGGGGTAAGTTTCATCTGTGAAACGAAGTAGTTGGTGGGCATAGGTTGGCCTTTGTCCACATACCCTCCTTACCCGCCCGCCCTGAACTGGGGAGTGTGCTGTGGGAATCCCTGAAGTTCCTGCCTAGTCCAAGGAGGCCAAGGGCTGCCTCTCCGTCGCTCCCTGCTGAACTACTGTTCTGTTTAGTACTGTGTGGTGCGTGATCGAGCCGGCCTCTTCCTAGGAAAAGGTACCTACCTACCTTCCTTCCTTTTATTCCCCCGTGGAAGAATTGAGCCCGTTGAAAAATTGCAAAGATGATGTATCAAGGCTTTTTGAAATCCCCTCTACCTGTCCGAGTGCCTGAGTAGTACCCCCCATTTTTTGCCATGTCACAGTTCTGACCTTGTCACCTGGGGCAGGGCAAAAGTGGTATCTGTGCTGGGCTCCACTAATTCCCTGTGGCTCCTGCCAACCGCACAGACTTGCTTTTCAAAGGAACTTTGTGTTAGTGGCACCTACAGCTGCCATCTGCTCACCTGCTGCAATGTCAGTGCCCCTGGGCCGGACTGAAAGCGGCGGGTGAAGTCTATTATGGCTGACTCCTTCAGTTTGTCTGAGTAAATAAAAACTTGCTGAGGGGTGAGGGCAGGCAAGGCAATAAATGCCTTAGATTTTTGTTACTATTTTACCTTTTCTTCTTCAAAAGATCTGAAATGGGTGTTTTTAGGGTATTTGGGTAAGAGCAGCAAGCCACGGGGGGAGAGTTCATTAGTAATGGGACTGTTGCCGTGCCCTGGAGCAGGAGGTCAGACATGTGCTCCTCACTGCCCCATGTTTGTGTCTCTTAGGTGGACAGTGCCATGTCCCTGATCCAGGCTGCCAAAAACCTGATGAATGCCGTGGTGCAGACAGTGAAGGCATCCTATGTGGCCTCCACCAAATACCAGAAGTCTCAGGGTATGGCTTCCCTCAACCTCCCAGCTGTGTCATGGAAGATGAAGGCACCTGAGAAAAAGCCCTTGGTGAAGAGAGAGAAACAGGATGAGACACAGACCAAGATTAAACGGGCATCTCAGAAGAAGCACGTGAACCCTGTGCAGGCCCTCAGCGAGTTCAGAGCCATGGACAGCATCTAAGGCTGCCCTAGCCAGCTGTTCCCGCCTCTCAGAGCTCTTAAGATCAGTCTCTGTTCTTCACTCAAATGTATTTGCTAAGGAGACCATTCATGTGAGATTCCACAGAGAAATACATATTTGTGTTTAAGCCAGTCACAAATACTTTCAGCATTCAGGAGCATATTTTTAGATATATTTTTATAAGCTTAAATAAATAAAAATTCCATAACCAAAGAAAATCCCACAGTAACTTGTTAAACACTCTGACCAAGCTGTGTAGTGTGGCATTAAGGTTCACGAAAAGGGGGAGAGCTGCCTCACCCTTTGTTCAGGGAAGGGCCTCCCAGCAGCCCTGGGTCCCAGCAGGTTGGCTGGTATTAAATGACCAAAGATGACCCAGGGTAAGCAAACTGGGTATCTCAAGAAGCTGTCCCTGGAGAAGAAATGTTCCTAGAAGAGTCCTGAGAGGGACAAACCACAGGAATTCAGTAAAACAATGTATCATGCAGAAAACTGATTACTCTTTTAAAACCGATCCTATGACATAAATGAGAATTTTAGTGCATGGTTACAATTACTAATGTACTCTGCTGCAGGACATATTAATAAAGTTGCTTTTTGTCAGGCTAGATGTTGTAATCAGAACATGCTTTTTTCCCTTTCTTTAGCTTCGAATGCAAATACATCATTTGGGCTCATTTCTAATAACTGCAATGTTTCCTGCCTTGGGCTCACAACAGAAGCCTAACAAAATAGTGTTTGCTTAGGCAATAATTTAGACTTTACCTTATTTGTGATTAATATAGCGATTACTATAGCTACAAGGTATAATTTTACTGTCTTATTTAAATTTTATGAATTTGAATGTTTTTACACTAACCTTTCCCAATAAAGTCTACCTTTAAATCATGTCTAAGAAGCCATCGTCATTTTCCTTTGCCTCCCAGAAAAGTCAAGTTTTACACGAAACATCTGGATTTGCCCGCAGCATCTGCAGTGTCCCAGCCAAGGAGACTGTGTTTGTGGCTCTAGGCCACGGGCTGCACAGCCTGTGCTTACAGCTTCCACGACAGCCCACCAGGGAAGACCATGCCCACCACCTCAGGAATTCACATGTGCACCCTTCAAAGGGAAGGTCAGAACCTTGGAGGCGTCCTGAAAGTCTCCATGGACAGCATCCCCTCTCTTCTGAGTTCCCGTCAGCTCACAGCCATACCTGCACAGTAGCAGCCTCCTAAAGAAAACCGATCCTAACTCCACATCCCTTCCCAGAGACACATCCCACCTTAAGCAAGACCCCCTAAAGAGAGGGGTATAGTCATCCCTTCTCAGTCCCATTCTCTGCCATCCTGTCAGCCGTCCCCCTACGGAGGGGGCTCACCTCCATATCAGCAGACTGATTGGCTTTCTTCATCTTCATTGGTCAAGTGCCAGGTAAACCCTTCCCCCTTCCTGGAAGTTCCTCACTTGAGGTCTGCGACACCCCGCTCTGGTTTTCTGTCTCCCGAACCACGTGCTCCCCCTTCGCCTTGTCCCAGTCCTTGAAGAGTGGTGCTGCCCCAGGGCACAGTACCTGGGCCTCTTTGGCTCTACTCACTTCTGATTTTTAACCAGACTTCTGCCTTTAAATACAATCCCAGTGCCAACTTCTCCTGTAACTTGACTTTTGTAACTGCCCGCCAACTAAACTCTCCACATGGATCTTTTTTAATATCTCAAACTTGACCTGTCCATATAGCTTTAAAATGTATGCTGGGTCCAACTACTTCTTAACACTTTACTTCACCTGGTCGTCATCATACTAGATACCTATTGCTGTGTGACAAACTGCCCTGAAGCTAAGCAGCTAAAACATTACCTCAGTTTCTGAAGGTCAGGAATCCAGTACAGTTTAGCAGGAGGTTCTGAATTGGTCTCATGTGGCTGCTGGCAGGCCTTGGTTCCAGGTCATGTAGGCCCGCCCACAAAGCAGCTTATAATGTGGTCATTGGCTTCCCCAGAGGGAATGATCCAGAGAATGGCAACCAGATGGGAGCCACAGTGGTTTCTCAAAACCCGATCTCTAATGTACCATCACTGCCACCATACTCTGTTGGTCACATGGACACTGGGAGGGGACAAGGGGGTGGAGTGCCAGGGGGTCGACTCCCAGTCATCACAACCCAGACCACTGCAGTAACCTCCCCATCCAGCTTCCCTGGTCATCCTGTTCCCCACACCCTCCCCCCCAATCCAGTCTCAATAATCCCTGTAAAACAAGTCTGACTGGGTCCTCGTGGCTGAAGCCGTGCAGTGGTTTCCATCTCCCAGTAGAAGCCAAAGTCCAAAATGATGGTTCAGGCTCATGGCCCTCTCCGGTCTCTCCCCTCACCATTCTTTGTCATTGCCCTTTGCTCATGTGGTCCCACTGCCTAGAATGCACTGTCCTCGGAGACCTATCTGTCTTCTCTTAAGATCTCCTTCAGGTGTCTCTTCAGGTCCCCTATGGAGAAGACCTTTGATAAATCCTTATCATGTCCTCTCTTCAAAGCACCGAACTTGCTTGACATTTACAAGTCTGTTCCTAGTGTAAGCTTCATGGGGGTGGGGACTTTGATTTTGTTCATCACTGACTCCAAGTTCCCAGGGCACCGACTGAATCTTGGGGAACTCCAGTGGGGCTGGACCCAGAAGGCTCTGGCCGCCCTCTGCTTGCCCACCACACCCCGACTCTCAGCATCCAAGCTGACTCTTTGGAACATTCTCCTGGCTTTTGTTGCCATCATTTGTCACATTCCAAATTATCTTCCAGGTTTCAGCTCCAGATCCACGTCCATCCTCAGCTGCTTCACCTCATCTACTGGATGTCCTAGAGCCCAGGACCCCAGTAGCCCCAGCCCCTATCCATGTCTGTCCAGCAGAGGCCAAGGCCCTACTCCTCGGTTGCTGCAAAGGTTCCTAAACTGGCCTACATCAGCCCCCAGCATCCATTATCCATTTTCTGCCTAGTAGCAAAGGAATCTTACAGAAACACCTCCTAAAAAGTCAAGCTTCTGCATGAAGCTTTCTGGGTTGTCCACCACCCCACCTGACATGCTGGCTGCCCTGTGCCTCTTCCCAGGGTGTCTGGCACTGTGGCCCTGCCCTCTGCACGCACACTGCCCCCTGGTGGTGGTTTCTAGGGCCCCGTGCTCTCCCTGTGAGCCCATCCTTTTGTGTCCCGGTCATCATCATTGCTGTATCATGATCCCAAACTTAATACCATTATATACTTAAAAGACTAACTTTTTAACCGCACCTCCTCCTAAACAACATCTGTGAAATCATGTGCTAGTTACATTTTTTTCTAATATACATCAAAATATATTTTGATAAATATTCATGTTACCACCTAAATCATCCAAGTACCACCAGTGAAACAGACAGTGTTGGTCTTGCACAGACACCATCCAGCCAAGGGGCCTGGTTCGTGCTTGAGAAATAGCTGTTGAACCATCCAAACCATTCACTGATTTAAACCCATCTATCAAAAGATTCTGGAAGGCCAAAAGTAGGCAACTGAGGAGGCACCGGGGCCCTGCCCAGAAATGCCCAAATCCTCCATCCTCTCAGAGAGGACAATCTAAAGCAGCGCGGCCTGGGCTGAGCACCAGGGAGACTTGCCTCACCGTGACCCAAGGTCCTTCCCCTTTGGCCCCTAAGAACCATCTCCCCTTGGCATCCTGAGGCTTTTTGCTTCCCAGGAGGGCAAACACAACCCTCAATGACACCCCCATCCAAGATGGCGCCTCACCAGCCCGGCACTGTGGGCCTGGCCACTACCCACACACAGGGCTGCAGAGGCCAGCTCCTCTCTGATGGCAGCAGCTGTACTCCCTGCCCCGCTCACCACACTGCACAGCCTCCCATGGCTCCTGGGCAGGTTACTTAAAAGGCCCTACTTCACCTCTACAGTCTTCTGACAGCTTCCAACCTCCACCCAGGCCAGGGTCACCTGTCCACTGAAGGAAGAGAGACATGGACATGCCCATGTGCAAGGCATGCCCAGAGCCCATGTCAGGCCTTTATCCACAATCCTACATCTCATTTTTACAACCCGTGAGATGTCAGCTCCACTACCACCCCTCAATCTTTACACCCAAGTCACACAGCTGACAAGCAGCCAAAGTCCCCTCCCAGTTTCAGAATCCAGTCCCTCCAAAGCCCCCAAGTTGTGACCTTCCCTTCTGGAGCTCCAGAGGGCAATACAGGGCCTGTGCTCCCCACCCCCACCCTGACCTGCCTCCCTACAGACTAACTGGGAAGTCCCTCATATCCCACCCACGTCCGCCCACCCCTGTAGGAGACCGTGCTCCGTGGCGTGGGCCCAGCTCCCACTTGGAGATGCACAGGACCCACGCCCACGGATAGGTTCTCCCATGGGGATCAGGCCTGCTATGAACCTAGGCCGCTTTGAGTCTTGCTTTTTGCTAAAAACTCCCTCACCCGGGTTTGTGGCCAACATTTACTGCAAAGTAACTTCCTAAAAACTATGCCAAATCTTCCAAGAACCAGTGTAACCAGTTCAAGCACTCTTGCCTTTTCATTTGCAAATATCCCTCTTCTGGGATGTGATTACCTAGCATCCTCTCCTCTGTTTTCTGTAAAAGGTAACCACCTAAAGCAACCTATACATAGTAAATGAGGACCATCATGTAATGTGCAGAGAAACCCAATAAAGTCCTGTCATAGCCAAGGCTTCGGCTTTTGCTTCCTCTTGAAAGAAAAGCCATGCTGTCCCTTTTCCTCCACCAGACTCGGGAGTCCGTGTGAATGTCTCATTTCATCCATAATGACTCGGACACTGCGGGTTGGTGCCCGCATCACACCCCTGTGCCTGGTTCTCAGGACTATGCCTGTCAAGATGCAGGGACTCTCCAGGTCCCCAGCTAAGGCCACTCCCTGGCTTGTTGCTGGATCCTGGCCTGCTCAAGGGTTTTGCCCCACAATTCTCCCCTCTATTTCCCCGCTTTGCCAACTTTTCCTTCCTCTTAAATCTTTCTCATCACATACGAAACATGCAGTTAAAAAAACAAAAGCTCTCCTTGAGTCGGTGTCTGACACAGAAGGCCTTAGATGACTGTCAACCCTCCAGCTCCACTTCCCCCCTCTTCCACTCTGCCCAGCTCACCCCCTCCAGTCCTCTAAGGAGCATGTGGAGTTGGTGGCCACCCCTCCTGCCTTTTCACACCTTCTCTAGATTTCCACTGTCCCGCCCTTCACCAACCCCTGCTCCTCCCCGCTCACCAGCTCCTCCTCCTGACGTCTCCCAGGGCAGCGGCCCAGGCCTTAGGCCTTGGTTCTCTTCTCTGGTCTGGGTGACTCCTAAGCCTTGGGGGCACGCTGCTAAGTGTGTAATCACCAGCTCTCGCACAGGGGATGTGTGTGTGCACACATTTATATACATTTAACTCCAATGAAGGAGCTGTAGTACGCGATTCACAAACATAACAAAATACGCAATTTTGTGAATACGCAATACGCAATACACTCTTTCTTGGTGTACACTTCTGTGACTTTTGACAAGCCCACCGAGTTGTCAGCACCAGCACATTCGAGACACAGCACGGTCGAATCGCCATCCCCCGAAGATTCCTTTGCGCTCCCCCAACACAGTGGAACTTTCCCCAACCCTAATCCCTGGCAAAACCCTTCCCCTATAATTTCACATCTTCCAGGATGACACAGAACTCGAATCAGACAGTCTGCAGCCCGCTGAGCCCGCCTGCTTCCCACCAGCGGGATGCCTGTGAGGCGCACACCAGTGCCGGGGTGGGGGTGGGGTGGGGTGGGGGTGCTGTGCAGCCGTCCATTCACCTCCGCTGCGGGGCAGGGCCAGCTAGCCTGTCCACCTCCCAGGGGAGGGACATTTGCATTGTTTCCAGGTGGTTCATTTTTAAAAATAAAGTTGATATAAGCAGTTGAGCAAAGATTTTCATTTATCTTGGGCAAAGACCAAAGAGTGAGATTGGTTAGGCTGCATGGCACATGTTGAACTTCTATTACAAGAGACCAGCGGACTGTTTTCCGTGGTGCCCACATCATTCCCCACTCCCAGCCACGCTGCTCTGCATCCTCGTCAGCACATCGCAGTCAGGCTGTCAGGGTTTAATGGTTCTCAGCCACTTCAGTACCTGTGCAGCCGTGCCTTGTGGTGGTGTCAATTTGCATTTCCCCAACAACTAATAATGGTGAGCATCTTTTCACATGCTTCTCTGTCATCTATATTTCTCTGGTGAAATATCTTTGAATCTTTTGCCTTTTTAAAATTGGATTGACTATTTTTCAAAAGATTTTATTGATTTACTTGTAGAGAGAGGGGGAGGGAGGGAGAAAGAGAAGGAGAGAAACATTGACATGTGAGAGGCACACTCACTAGTTGCCTCTCACATCCCCCAACTGGGACCTGGCCCATAACCCAGGCATGTGACCTGACTGGGAGTAGAACCAGTGACCTCTTGATTCACAGGCCAGCACTCAATCCAACTGAGCCACATCAGTGAGGGCTTCCTCTATTTTTTATTGCATTTATTTCTTTTTAGACAGAGGGGAAGGGAAGGAGAGAGGGAGAGAAACACCCATGGGAGAAACATTGATTGGTTGCCTCTTGAAGGACCCCCGACCAGGGACCCTACCGTCAACCCAGGCGGGTGCCCTGACCAGGAAGCAAACTGTTTCCCTTCTGCTTCGAAGGATGGTGCCCGACCAGCTGAGCCACACCAGCCAGGGCTGGAATGACTGTTTTCTTACTGATGAGTCTCCAGTATTCTTTATATGTTCTGAATGCAAGTCCTTTGTTAGATATGTGATTTGCAAATATTTTCTCCCTGCTGTGGCTTGTCTTTTATTTTCTTAATTTCTTTAACAGAAAAAGTCTCTGCCCTGGCTGGTGCAGCTCAGTGGATTGAGCATGGGCCTGTGAACCAGAGTATCACGGTTCGATTCCCAGTCAGGGCACATGCCTGGGTGGCAGGCCAGTTCCCAGCGGGGGATCCAAGACAGGCAACCATACATTGATATTTCTCTCCCTCTCTCCTTCCCTTCCCCTCTAAAGATAAATAAAATCTTTTTTAAAAGTTTCTAATTTTAAGTCAATTTTATTGTTTTTTTAACTTTATGAATTGTGCTTTTGATCACTGTATTTAAGAAGTCTTTGCCTAACTCAAGGTCACAAAGATTACCCTCTTGTTTTCTTCTGAAAGTTTTATAATTTATTTTATTTTTAATATATTTTATTGATGATGTCATTACAGTTGTCCTATTCCCCCCCTTCACTCCCCTCAACCCTGCATACCCCTCCCCCACCATTCCCCATTTCGTTCATGTCCATGTGTCACAAGTTCTTTAGAGTCTGTATTTCCCATACTATTCCTGCCCTCCCACCTGTCTGTTTTCTACCTACCATCTATGCTATTTATTCTCTGTACCTTCTCCCCACTTCTCCTCCTCCCACTCCCCTGTTGCTATCCCTCCATGTGATCTCCATTTCTATGGTTCCGCTCCTGATCTAGCTGTCCTCTTAGTTTGCTTTTAAGTGTGGTTGTTAATAACTGTGAGTTTGCTGTCCTTTCACTGTTCATATTTTTATCTTCTTTTTCTTAGATGAGTCCCTTTAACATTTCATATAATAAGGGCTTGGTGATGATGAACTCCTTGAATTTGATCTTATTTGAGAAGCACTTTATCTGTCCTTCCATTCTAAATGAAAGCTTTGGTGGATAAAGCAATCTTGGCTGTAGGTCCTTGTGTTTCATGACTTTGAATCCTTCTTCCCAGGCCCTTCTTGCCTGCAAAGTTTCTTGTGAGAAATCAGCTGACAGTCTTATGGGAACTCCTTTGTAGGTAACTGTCTCCTTTTCTTTTGCTGTTCCTAAGGTTCTCTCCTTGTCTTTAACCTTGAGTAATGTAATCATGATGTGCCCTGGTTTGTGCTTCCTTGGGTCCACCTTCTTTGGGACTCTCTGAGCTTCCTGGATTTCCTGGAAGTCTATTTCCTTTGCCAGACTGGGGAAGTTCTCCTTTATTATTTGTTCAAATAAGTTTTCCACTTGTGGCTATTCTTCTTCCCCTTTGGTACCCGTATAATTCAGATGTTGGAATGTTTAAAGATGTCCTGGAGGTTCCTAAGCCTCTCATTTTTTTGAATTCTTGTTTCTTCCTTCTTTTCTGTTTGGTTGTTTCTTTCTTCCTTCTGGTCCACTCCCTTGACTTGAGTCCCAGTTTCCTTTCCATCACTATTGGTTTCCTGTGCATTTTGCTTCACTTCAATCAGTTTAGCTTCCATATGTTCCTCTAATTTGTGGCTAAAATCAACCAATTCTGTGACCATCCTGATCACCAGTATTTTGAACTGTGCATCTGAAAGGTTGGCTATTTCTTGGTCACTTAGAATTATAGGCTCTGGGGGCTTTTGAACTGTTCTTGAGTCATAATGTTTGGTCCTTTTGTACTTGTTATGTATGAGGGGAGGAACCTTAGGTGTTTGCCAGGGCGGGGCAACCCAGTTGCTGGGTTGTGATGCTGCATGTGGGGGCGGGGTCAGAGAGGGGAAAAAAATGGTGCTTTGATCCACCCCGCTCTCTCTGATTTCTCTCCCCTCTGTGGCTTCCCACAAGCAAATTGGGCCCCTCTGGTGCTGGTTCCCGGGTGTGTGGGCCCGTGTACTCTCCAGGACCCCATGGGTCTCTCCAACCAACTCTCTGTGAGCCTGGGAGCCTCTCCTGGCCCCTCCACCCTGATAAAGTCTTTCCAGCTGATGCTTTCAGGCTCTAATTCCCATTGCTGGGGCCCTAGCCTGAGCGGTCTGTCTCACTGTTCGCTCTTTCCCTTGGTTTATCTAAGCGAGAATGTATGACCGCAGTCGGCCAGCTGCCTGCGCCCTCACTGGGTCCGCCCGTCGCCATCCCACGCCTGGGATTCACCGCCTCTGCTCCTGGGTCGGTCGGACCGAACTATCTTTCCAGCCGGACCCCACTCCGCCGCTGCCTCTGCCCCTCTTACTGGTCTGGCTGAGTGGTTCGTTGTTGGACTTCCATACAATTCAATTTTCACGGTTTTGGTTGCATTTTTGTTTCTACAACTTAGCTGTCTTTAAATTTAGTTGTGGGAGGGGGCACAGTGTTTCCACCTATGTCTCCATCTTGGCCGGAAGTCTAGTTTTATAATTTTTCATTTAGGTCTATGATTGGCTTTTGAATTAAATTTTGTATAACACGATGAAGATCAAGATTTGTTTTTCAAAATATGGCTTTCCAGCCGTGACCAGTGTGGCTCAATTGGCTCAATGGAACACCATCTTGTGCACCAAAAAGTTGGGGATTCGATTTCTGGTCAGGGAACATACCTAGGTTGCAGGTTCAATCCTTAGTCAGAGAGCATATGGGAGGCAACCAAGCAAGGTTTCTCTCGCTCTTCCCCTTCCTCTCCCTCTAAAATCAATACATATATTTTTAAAGTTTTTGAAATAAGACTGTCCAGTTGTTGTATTACCACTTACTGAAAAGATGGTCCTTTCTTCACTGAAATGTCTTTGCACCTTTGTCAGAGATCAGTTAAATGTACTTGTACGGGTCTATTTCTGGCCTCTCTACTAGGCTTTGGTAGCTGGTGTTTGTGGGAGGCACAATAATGGCTCCCCAAAGGTACCACAGCCTATTTCCTGGAAGCTGTAAATATGCTGTGCACACAGCAAAGGGGAATTAAGGTGGCAGATGGCTGATTTTAAAATAAGGGGATTATTCCAGATGACTGAGGTGGGGCCAATGTTCTCATGAGGGACCTTAAAGTGGAAAAGGGAGGCAGAAGAGTCAGTCATATGAGACCTGGACTCGCTTTTGCTGACTTTGAAGAAGGAACAAAGGTCCACAAGCCAAGGAATGCAGGCAGCTTCTAGGCGCTGGAAAAGGCAAGGAAACGGATCCTCTCGGAACCAACAGGAAGGAACGCAGCACCCACTGTGGATGGCTCTGATTTACTGTGAAAACTGTCAGATTTCTAACAGTTTCAGATTTTCTAACCTATAAAACTAAGACAAAAAAGCTGGGTTGTTTTAAGGCTCATGCTACTTTGTTAGAAAGTAACGGTACTTTGTTGTTGTAACAAAGTAGCATGAGCTACTTTGCATTTCATCAGGGATGAGCTCACACTACTTTGTTACAGCAGCAACGAAAACTACTGCCCTGAAAGACAGTGTTTTTCAAGGCATTGGCCCCTCATTTCTTCTAAGTTGTCAAATTTATAGACCTAGATTTGTTCATAGTATTCATTAATTACCCTTTTAATGCCCACAGCATCTACAGTGGTATGACTTCTTTAATTCCTGATATTGGTCATTTGTATCTTTTGTCAAAGAACCGTATTTTCATTTCAGTGATTTCCTCTATTCTATCTTCAATTTCATTGGTTTCTGCTCTTTACTATTTCCTTTTCTTATTCTTTCTATGGGCTTATTTTGCTCTTCTTACTAATTTTTTAAAATTACTTTTGCTTTCTAAATACATTAGTTGTACGCTTACGTAATTTGATTTTTTAAATATATTTTATTGATCATGCTATTACAGTTGTCCTATCCCCCCCTTCATTCCCCTCCACCCTGCACACCCCCTCCTCCACCAATCCCCCCTTTAGTTTATGACCACGTGTCTCAAGTTCTTTAGATTCTATATTTCCCCTACTACTCGTGCCCTGCCCCCTATCTATTTTCTACCTACCATCGATGCTACTTATTCTCTGTACCTTCTCCCCACTTCTCCTCCTCCCACTCCCCTGTTGCTAACTCTCCATGTGTTCTTCATTTCTATGGTTCTGCTCCTGATCTAGCTGTCCTCTTGGTTTGCTTTTGTTTTGTTTTTAAGTGTGGTTGTTAATAACTGTGAGTTTGCTGTCCTTTCACTGTTCATAGTTTTCATCTTCTTTTTCTTATATAAGTTCCTTTAACATTTCATATAATAAAGGCTTGGTGATGATGAACTCCTTGAATTTGATCTTATCTGAGAAGCACTTTATCTGTCCTTCCATTCTAAATGAAAGCTTTGGTGGATAAAGCAATCTTGGCTGTAGGTCTTTGGATTTCATGACTTTGAATACTTCTTTCTAGCCCCTTCTTTCCTGTAAGTTCTCTTTGGAGAAATCAGCTGACAGTCTGATGGTTACTCCTTTGTAGGTGACTGTCCCCTTATCTCTTGCTGCTTGTAGGGTTCTCTCCTTCATTTTCATCTTGGCTAATGTAATTATGATGTGCCTTGGTGTGTTCCTTCTTGGGTCGAACTTCTTTGGGGGACTCTCTGAGCTTCCTGGATTTCCTGGAAGTCTATTTCCTTTGCCAGACTGGGGAAGTTCTCCTTTATTATTTGTTCAAATAAGTTTTCCACTCATGGCTGTTCCTCTTCCCTTTCTGGTACCCCTATAATTTGTATGTTGGAACATTTAAAGATGTCCTGGAGGTTCCTAAGCCTCTCCTCACTTTTTTGAATTCTTGTTTCTTCATATCTTTCTGTTTGGTCATTTTTTTCTTCCTTCTGGTCCACTCCATTGATTTGAGTCCCAGTTTCCTTTCCATCACTATTGGTCTCCTGTGCATTTCCCTTCATTTCAATCAGTTTAGCCTCCATATGTTCCTCTAATTTGTGACTAAAATCAACCAGTTCTGTGAGCATCCTGATCACTAGTATTTTGAACTGTGCATCTGAGAGGTTTGCTTTTTCTTGGTCACTTAGAGTTACTGGCTCTGGGGCTTTGAATTCTTGAGCTATGTTTTGGTGTGTTCGTGCCTGTTGCGTATGAGGAGCAGAGCCCTACGTGTTCACCAGGGCGGGGCAACCAAGTGGCTGGGTTGTGATGCTGTATGTGAGGGCAGGGTCAAAGAGGGGCAATGGCAGTCCCCTCTGGTGCTTCCTGCTGCTGGGGCCTGCGTGGTCTGTCTCACTGCTTGCTCCTTTGCTGGTTTATCTGCGTGGGAATGTGTGACCACAGTCAGCCTGTCGTCTTGCGCCCTCACTGGGTCCGCCCGTTGCTACCCCACACCTGGGATCCACCCACGGCTGCCTGTGTGCCTGAGTCGGGGGATCTTTCCTGCCCGACCCTGCTCTGCTGCTGGCTCCGCCCCTCTTGCCGGTCTGGCTGAATGGTTCATTGTTGTCGGACTTCCGTATAGTTCAATTTACAGTGTTTTGACTGCGTTTTTTGTTTACTAAAACTTTGTTGTCTTTAAACTTGGTTGTGCGAGGAGGCACAGTGTTTCCACCTACGCCTCCATCTTGGCAGAACTGATTTTTAATAACAGCTATATTTAACAACCAGCTCACAGTGTGTCTGAGACCCACATGGCTTACAGTCTGCTATGAGCTGACTCCAGCTCCTCTCTCGTCTGTCTTCACCTGTGACCTCTTCCTCCCTAGGCTCCTGACTCTCCAGCTACCTACTCAACATCCCCACTTCAATGTCCAACTGACATCTCAATAAAACTACATCCAAAATGATGTCCACCATGAAGTTACAATCTCTTCTGAACCCTTCTCTCTTCCCACTTCTGGAAACAACACCTCCAGGCTCCCATTTGCTCAAGCCCCCAAGTGACACTTCATCCTTGGCCTTTCTTTCTTCACAGGCCATATGCAGTGAGTCAGCACATCCTCTCAGTTGCATGATTAAAATGTGTCTGGGAGCCCTGGCCTGGTAGCTCAGCTGGTTAGAGCATTGTCCTGATTTGCCACAGTTTCAGGTTCAATCCCTGGTCAGGGCACATACAAGAATCAACCAATGGATGAATAAATAAATGGAGCAACAGATCACTATCTCTCTCAAATCAATAAATAAAATTTAAAGAAGAGATATGTATCCAGAATCTGAGCACACCACACTGCCTTCTGTATCACCGTCACCCTGGTTCAAACATCACCGACTCTCACCTCGGTTCTGCAGCAGACCCTGCACCGGGCTCCCGTCTCTGTCCTTGCTCCTTCCCCTTCTCTCGCCACCACAGCAGCAGTGGTCCTGTCAAAATGTCAGTCACGTCGAGTTCCTCCTCGTCGCACAACCGGCCGTGGCCCCCATCTCACAGAAACCCCCCCCATCCTCACTACAGCGTCGAGGTCTGCCCTCCCCCCACGCTCACTCAGCTCCCTACCACTGACTCGGCCTTCTCTTCCCACTCCTAGCCACGCCCAAACCACCCCCTGCCCCATGCTCCTGCCTGAGGGCCTCTGCGCCTGCTGCTCCTCTGGTCTACAAAGCACTTGCTCCCATCCCCACGACTCACAGCCTTGCTTCCTCTGCCCACACTGTATCTCCACGGGGAGGCTCTCCCTAGCACCCTTCACCCCTCTTGTGTTTTACGGTTCTCACACCTCTCGGCGCTCACTGCCTGGCATCACGTTGCCTACTTGTTTGTCCCGGGCTGCCCCTCTCCAGTACTTACCACTTCATGCCCTGGAACACAGCCTGACTCCTACTTCGTCCTAAATCAGATTCGTTTTGTGACTGAGTTTGTGAATGAGTGGGAAGCAGCCAGGAGAGTGCCCCAAACCCTCCCATGGCTCCTGGCTCCACTGGGCTCAGGGTATGCTCCTTGGCAAGGCTGGCAACGCACTAGAGAACGTGGTCCCCTTGACCCCTGTGGCTCAACCTCGGGCATCCCACGCCCATCAGTCCCAGTGAGAATGAGCTCATGTGTTCTCAAACAGGCTGCCCTCTCTCAGCTCAGGCCTTCCTGGGGCTGGAATCCTTCACCATTTCACTGGTAACTACCAGTTTTGGGGGGCCTTCCCTGACCCCCTTGACTAGTTCAGGGGCCTCCTCAGCTCCAGCTGACCACGGCCTCCCCACATCATGAACATGTCACACTGTAACTGCCCCTCCCACCAGTCTGCAAGCTGTCTGACAGTAAGGCCTGTGACTTACTAATCTCAGAACCCTGGGGCCTAACACTGAGGAAGTGCTCAGTAAATATGATTTGAATGAAAGAATGAATGAACAAGTGAATTATTAAAAACCAAGATGACTGAGTGATCGGACGGGACACCATCCCATTCCCCACACCTGTCATCCTCCCACACAGAGGGCCTGGTCAACCCAGCCCAGGAGCAGGAAGCCAACAACTAGCCAGAGCCCATGAGGTACCAGCAAGTCACAGCTCTCAGCCAGTCCTTCCGATAGGCCAAGCCAGTCCTTAGCCAGGCCCCCAACGTGAGAGGGATGGGAGAGAAAAGCAGCCTGTGGGCTTTGGCAGGAAGAAGTCACATCACCCCAAGTACCGATGGCTAGGACTCCCCCATTACCATTTCCTGCCTAACTTCGAACCCAGGTCACATTCCTTGGCCACAGTTCCCGGGATGGCGCTCAAGGGCAGGCAGAGAGGGCTCCTGCTAGACCTACAGACAACAATCAGTGATGAACCACTGGAACTGGACCCACACCCAAGCAACCTGAGCAGGTGGGTCTGCTACATGGCCCAGGCCCAGGCCCAGGCAGTCAGAAGGCCAGCACGAACCCAGACGAGGCCAATGAGACCACCCAGCAGACCCAACTGACGCCATTCCTGACGCTCCGTCTGTGTGCAGTGAGGAGGCAGAATCAGCCCCACTGCCCAGCCCGTGGGGTTAGCAGCCCAGCACTGATCTCACTCCCCCCACTAAACCCCAGATGCGCTTTCCTTGGCCCCAGGGACTGCCTCTGCCTAGAAGCTCATGGCCCGAAGTCCCCCTCCTGTAGCATCTCAGAGGGCGGAAGAGGTCCTCAGTGAGGCCTCTAACTAGTGTAATTCCTTCCAACGGGACTCTTTCCCATATCCCAGATCAGACCCTGGTGGTTACCAAGGCCTCAAGGGCTCTGGGGATTGCCAGCCCCAGCCTGGTAGTACCCCAGAATCTCACAAAGTTGCCCCCACAGCTCCCCATGTTCCCGCCAGCCCTTGCTCAGAGTGTACCTGCTCCCACAGCCTCAGCATTCACCTCTGCCAGGATGAGGCCCAGACCAGACTGGGCCCCAAACCCAAGCTCTCCCCATCTCCCCATGTGTCACCTTCCCCCTTTCTCGAATCCACCTTCAGAGTCTGCTGGCCCCATCTCTAAAGTGACTCCTGATTTTGGCCTTGGCCAGGCCCCAGCGCCTCCGCTCCGAAGCCTGCCCTGCTCTGCCATCTCCCCTGGCCCCCCATCACAGCTCTCTAATTAAACACTGTTCTCTCCTGAGCTGCACATTCAAGCCCAGCAAACCCCAGCTCTGCCACTAACAAGCTGTGTGACCTTAGGCAGATCATTTAGCCTCCCTGAGCCATGATTTTCTCATCTATAAAATGTACTTTGAAAGCTCTTGACAGATTTTAAAGGCAATGAGGCTGTATCCAACACTTGATAGACTTCGGGTCTGCTCCGCACTCTGCCAGAACCCCGAGGCTTCCCACCCTGGTGAAACGGGCTCTTGCTTCCTCCTGCGACCTGGGCAGGCAACAGCCCTCTCTCAAGCTTCCTGTGAGCTGTGGCATGAGGCAGGCAGGACAAGGTCTGAGGTTGAGCAAAGGAGCTGCAGGGATATAAGCCACCCACTACTCCAAGTTTCTTTGGTCCTCGGTTTCCCTTCAGCTCAGGGAAACTGAGATTTCTATGTGCAAAGCCAGGATGAGGAGACTTCTACATGCAGGCTGGGAGGGGCTGCCTGAGCAGCAGGAATGAGCCTCTGGTGCATTGGGAACGGCTGATAAACAAGGCACCAGAATCCAAATCAGGAAGGCCCAGAGCCCAGGTTGCCATGGCAACCTACAGCAGGCTCCCAGCCTCTCCAGGGTGGGGGCCGGGACTTGCCAGAGTTGGTCGGCCCCTGCCTCCGAGGCCTCCTCCCTGGGGTTTGCCCAGCTCAGCATGGACATAGGAGAGAGGCAAGGGCAGAGAGAGGCAGGCCTGGTCTCTGACCACCAGCTTTAGTGAGATCACCCCTCACCCAGAGTGAGGTCTCTGGGGTACAGCAAGCCTCCCCAGCATCCTTCCACCAGTCAGGCCCCATCAGCTGTCTGGGATGGCATAAGCATCCTCACATGTGGTGATGCCCCCAGGCCTCTGCCAGGGCCCGTGGCCTTGAAGCTATTACTTGGGTACAAGGTGTGGGGAGGGAGGCAAGCAGATAATCCCCAGACCTCCCCTGGTAGCAGGGCGGGGTAAGGAACGAGCCCAGGGGCCAGGCACTGGGGCGGTCCTGTGGGCACGTCTTCTCTCATTCAATGGCACAACCCTCTGACAGATGAGGAAACAGGCTCAGAGAAGTTAAGTGGCTTCCCAAGGTAACTGGGTAGTAAAACCAGGTCCCAGCCCAGGTTTCCAACTCCTCAGCCCAGATCCTTCCCAATGGGGCCTGTGACTAGATGCCCTGGGCAGACCATGCAGCATGTCACTAGCAGCCCTTTGGGACCTATTACACACTGACCCACCCAACTAGGAGAGGGCTGTGCCCAGTCTGCACAGACACACAGTAGACAGACAGACAGACAGACAGAGAGACAATGACCTTCATGTCTCCATTTAATGGCCAATCCAGCACTGCCCAGGTGATGCCCAGACCCCAGTAGGGAAGTCCTCCAAGCTGCCTGACCCCTGCAGAACACACCCACGCAGGTACCTCTCAGCGTCCCAGTCCAGTCCCCTGGTGGGGCAGCCTCAGCTCAGCTCCTTCAGCAAGCTGTTGATGGAGCCCAGCAGTTCCCGGAAGTAGCCCTCATCCTCGCCATCTTGGAGCTCCAGGGCAGCTAGTACCTGATACTCATCCTGCAGGCTGGCCAGCATCCTGCTGAGCTGAGGGTCCTGACGGTAGTGGTCCCGGCAGGTGACCAGGAGGGCACCCAGTGTCTGCAGCACCTTTTCACGGGCATCGTGTTCAGGCAGCGCTAACAGGTGGGCAGTGATCTCACACCAGCCTTGTTCTTGCAGGCTTGGCAGGAGGTGCACCTGGCGATACTGCTGCAGCTTCTCTGGGGACGTCTCCCGGGTCAGTTCAGCTTCCTCCTCGGCAAACATCTGCCATCCGCATGGCCGGGTGCGAGGGGCGGGGGGAGAGAGAACACACAGACAGCAGTCAGCTCTGCCCTTCAGATAGGAAGACATAAGGCTAGTCTGTGAGTTCAAACCCTCTTCCTTCATCCCCTTGGGCCTCAAAGGCCCCTAATGGGAGAAGGTCAGCAGGACTCGTGGCTTCACAACGCTCGCCCATCCGCCTGTCCATCCACCCATTCATCAAAGCAGCTGTGCAACGTGCCAGCCACTGGAGAAATGAAGATGGAAACAGTCCCTGCCCTCAAGGAACTCGGGGTCTAGCAGAAGAAAAAAATGTAACTGAATAATTCTTAAAGAGCACGGTAAATTTTGTCTGGTAGTGTAGTGCAGAGGCGGACGGTCTGAGTTCAAATTTCTGCTCCACCGAAGCCGAATGAACTTGGGCTGGCACTTGGCCTCCCTAAGACCCAATGTTGTCATGTCTTATGTGGAGATGATACAACCCCTCGGGACTGTCGGGAGGACTCAAAACAATGGGACACAGGCAGACACCGGCCGGCGCACAAGCTCATCTGACAATGTGCGCTTCAATACCAATTATTAACACGGCATCTACACTTCTGCAAGTGTTGGCTAGATCAGCAACGTGACCATCTCTGCCCCAGCTACAGATCTGTGCCCACAGAGGGGTCAGGGACAGGGATAGAGGAGGACAGCGTTTTCCTGAGTCTTGAGGGGTACGTGGGACTTGTCCAAGTGGAGAGGGATGGGTGGAGCGTCCACATATGGGAAAGTCACAGCAATAGGGCTGGGCATCCCTCCAGGGAGAGTGGCCCAAATGCCAAGGGTCTGGGCAGCTGAGGAAGGTTTAGGGAGGAAGTCACATATGCTCGCCTTGTGCAGAAACCCAGCCCTGTCAGTGGAACATGGTGAAAACCAATCCTGCCAGGCTCCCAGAGTCAGGAAAAGGAAACTCCTGAAACCTGACAAAGTAGCAGCTTATTTCAAATGTCAGAGGAAGGCTATGCAGAGGTTGGAGGGTCAGCAAGGGTGGAAATGTACCTGCAAGAAGAAAGAATAAGTTTTTGCCCCAAGTCCAGGAGAGAATGAGGCATTCGGGGGATGGAATAGGCAAGAGTTCACTCTTGCTCCACTTTTTTCTTGTGGCCCAAGAAAAGATCAGGGGCCACACAGTAGGTCACTTGATGACCTTGAGGGCTACTGAGAGGGGAAGAAGCAGCTGGGCAGAAGCAGGGGTCATCAGCTTGGGAAAGAGAAGGCTGAGAGGGACAGGGGTGCCCTTTCCTATCCTACCCGAGTCCTGCCAGCTCGACCTCCAAAACACATCTCAGTCCTCCCGGCTCTCTGCCCCATGAGCCCTGCCCCTCACTGCACCTCCGCAGGGCACTGCCTCCCACTCCCTGCCTTCTCCAGGCCTCTGACGGCTGACAGTGCAGCCCCAAATGGTTTACAGCATGGCGTTTCTGATGATAAAGACAAAATCCCTTCCCTGGGACTCCCAGGCCCTACAGGATCTGCCTCTTTCTGCCTGCACTTGGTCTCATCACCACACACACCCTCACTCTGGCACCAGTCACACTGCCTCCCCCCAGGGACTTTGGAGGTGCAGCTCCCACTTCAAGATGCACCGTCACCCAACCCAATTCCCCAGTTAACCCTGCCTCACTCTTCAAGTCTTGGTACTCCCCTGACTCCCCAGAAGATGTTGGGGCACTGACCACAAGCCTACACGCTCTGGTGATTCTCTGGTAAGCATCTTCCTGAAAGCAACAAGAGAGCAGGGACTACAAACCTGAGCAGCATGAGACAGGACAGATACCCAGTCAACACTTACGGGAGGAACCACCTGTGGCCCTTCAGCCGCACGAGGCACATGGGCTGCCGACCACAAGCAGCCCCACCTCTGGAAGAGCAGCAGTCAGAGGAGGGTCCACACTTGCCTGCATTTCAGTTGCTGTCTCCCCACACCTAACTTGTACCCCCAATGACAACCTGACACACCACCTTCAGGTGGCTCATGACTCATCCCCAGTTTGGCTAGTTCTTTACTCCTCCTGAGGAGCCACAGAACAAAGAAGCCCCAACTGCCTCCTGAGAGGAGCATGCTGATATCTGTCCTACAACTCTCTGGCTGCAGGGTGCAGTGTGTGACGAGAGACACCGATCCCCCCCTGATCTTCGCAGCACACCAACGACTCCAAGGTAGGTTCCCAGGCCAGCTGATTGAGGGTAGCCTTGGTGGGACTGCCCAATGGTCCCCCCCCAAGGATGTGCCAATGTCAATGCCCCCCATGCCAGGGCTGGGGGCAGTGAAGAAACACCCAAGATAACAGGGGAGAGACCAGCTTCTCCAGCCAATGCACACATCCTCCTCCAGGCTCGCTGGCCCATTCCCAGGACATCAGCTGTGCCTGGGCCTTATTAATTGGATGCGAGCACCACAGTGCTGCCTGCTGTTCTGAGAAACTGGGTTTCTGCAGCTTAAAGGAGGCGGGGGTGGTGGTGCTAGGGAGACAGAAAGAGAGAGAGAAACAGGCTGAGACACGACAGACCAAGAGAGAGAGAGAAGCAGAGAGTGAGAGAAGACGAGCACACACAAAAGCAACAGCTGACAGAGTGAAGCAGCAACGGATGACCCTGACCCTCAGCACAGCACAGAAAGGGCCAGGGAGGGGGGCTGGGCCCCTCAGCTTCCGACACTCACAGCAGTTCCAGCGGCTGCCCAGGCCTGCTCCACCAATCAGCAGGCTGGCTGTTCTAGGGAGAGTGTGGCCTGAGACAGGCAGCTGAGAAGCCCTGCCAATGCTCTCTGCAGCAGCTGAACTAAGAATCCAAGCCTGGCTGATTTTACTCTCTCCTTAATTAAGACACTTTTTAGGCTCACAAAGACCAAAGTGGGCTAAGCACCAAGTCTCCACCAGGTGGCAAGCACCTGGGGTCCCCAGGGACTTTCAGGGCAGCCATCTGAGCCCCTGCCCAGAGCCAAAGCTCCCAGAATAGGCAACTCCAGGTTTCTAGAATCTTAAGAGTCAGCATCATTCCAGCCCTTGGCTCCTGGGTCTCCTGGCTGCTGTAATGGCTCCTAGACACAGCTGCTCCATTCCGCCCACGCCTCACAACCCCACCCCATGCTTCAGCCAAACAATCTTTCATTCAGTGAAGGGCTACCCCTGACTGTTTCTGGCCTTCCAGCACATCGATCCCTCCCTAGGCTCGCACACTTTGCTCAGACCACTGCCAGCACCCCTCCCCACCCCTCCTTTCCAGCCCTCAGGTTTCAGATCAGCAGTCCTTTCCCACAGGACAGCCTCCCTGATGTCTCAGAAATCCTGGGTTCAAAGCCCTGACTAATGAGGATGAAAAGATGGGTGGAGGAGACATGGGAGGGGGCCAGGATCGAATGTCCAGAAGCAAACAGCAAAGTGAGAGCGGAGCAGAGCAGGCAGGGCACTCACCTTCTCAGTGACCAGATCATAGAGCAGGGTGACCACGCGCACAGCCAGCACCTCTGTGCCCTTCTGCTGCACCAAGCTCCTCAGAACCTGCAGGCCCCCCAGCTTCAGGAATTGCTGCTGGGCATAGGGGAAGTGTCGCAGTAGGGAGCACAGAGCAAACAGGACCTGGAGACACAGATCCAGAAGGTGAGGGGCCACACAGAGCTGCCCCTGCCCCAAGGCCCAGAAAAGGCAGCTGGAGGTGCACCAACTACCACGGCCCAGCTCCCATTCTTCGTGGCTCGACCCACTCCCCTCCAGTACAGCGGTACCCCAGAACCCAGGTCTGGGAGAGCCAGGAGAGAGGTTGGACACCTTCAGCACCATCCAGAGGACAAATGAAGGCCTAGTGCAGGAAGCCAGGAAATAGGACCCCAAACTTTCCAAACCATGGGAGCTACATCGAGGCCTCCAGATGCCTCGGCATGCTGCTTTAGGCGAGTGGGACCTCTCCCCCTACACTACCCAGCAGATGGCTTCTCAGGCCCCCAAGGGTGATATGCACCACCTGGAAAGGGACCTATGCCTTTCAGGCTCCACAGGGGTGCTGGGGGCTGGGCAGGAGAAAGGCTGAGCAGAAACCTACCTTCTTCTTTGCAGTGAAAGGCTGCTCCGTGGCCAGGATGACTAACAGCTTCTGCAGAGCTCCCCCTTCGATGGCCTCCACCTGGACCTTTGGGTTGCTAAGGGGAAGGAAGCCCAGGAAAACATGACTTTACACCTATTTGCCAACTTGGGGTAACACCACTGCAGCCAGCCCAGGAATCTGGGTGGTTAAGGAGTTGACACCACACCAGCCACCCCTGGGCAGAAATGCCTTCTTCCATGTTCCCCCAAGCCAGTGCTGGGCGCCCCTCCTTCCATAGCCCCAGGCACATCACACACTGAGGGGCAATTACTGGTGGGTCCTAGGAGCAGGGACCCATTCTTCTTCTCTCCTCTGCTCTCTTGGGTGGGGCACACACAGCCCGAGTAAACACTTGGGTGAAAGCAAGAAGAAAGTACAAGACCCAGGAGCCTCTGAACTGCTGTGCAGATCTGAAAACAGGACCAACCCACTGCCTCGCCACAGGCCCTCTGCTGTATGAGAAGGGCTGCCGTGGTTTTCTCCACTCCTGTATTCTCCGTGTTCAGCACAGCTCAGGCCATGTCACAGGACCCTGAACAATAGGGAATGAATGAAGGAACACATGTGTATAACCATGATTGTGCAAACCAACAAACAGGCAACGCTGAAGCTCTCAAATCCAGAGCTGCCTCTGGAACTCTCCGCATTTTAGACTGGAGAAAGAGTAACGAGATTCAAACACACATTTCAGATACAGGCCTCCTGCATTTGAAAGGATGTTGGGCCTGGACAGTGGGCCCTCCATTAGGGCAGGGTGCCAGGCAGGGGACATGGCTGGGAGCACCAGCAGGACACCTTTTTGCAGAATCCTTGCTTTCTCAAATCAAATTAGTGATCAATTAAGAAGCAAGTGCCAAACACATGGACTTATGTCATTAGGCCCTAGAGGAAGGTCAAGGCTCCCTCCCCAGCCACTTCTGAGGCTTCAGAGAAAAAAGGCAGCAGGTACATTACAAGCCTGAGGCCAGCAGCAGGGGGAGGGGCAAGGCCAGAGGTCAGACAGCCCGGAAAGGGTACCAAGCCTCTTCCAACCTCTGGCTGCCTTACCTTAGCATGGCCACCAGCTCCCTGGAGGCCCCCAAAACACCTGTTCCTCCTAACCCCCAACCTTGGCGGGGGGTCCTCATGGCATACTGGAGAACGAGGCAGGGTATAGGCAAGTCTGAGGGAGTCAGCTCCTGGTCCAAAACCCAGAGAAAAGGGAAGGCGGGGAGTAAGAGCATGTGCACACTGCTGCTTATAGGAGAGGCCCTGGCACACAGGACACAACGCACTCCACAAATGCTGCCGAAAGGCATGGTGACGGGCCCCAGTGAGTTCTGGATGACCCACCCTTCTATTCCTATGAGGTACCACCTTCAAGGTCCAAGGCAGACTTAGCACACCAAGCCACTTTTCCTGCTCTAAAACGGAAGGTGCCTTCACCTCTCCGCGTCCCTCGCAGCCAGAGAGGGCACGCAGGGTGGGTGCCAGCCTGCACCACTGCGACTCCACTCGTGCCTGAGGAGTAGCCTGGAGATGGGCCAGGGTCGCTGGGCAGGGAGCTGACTGCTCCTCCCAGACAGGCAGGTGAGCACCAAGGCATGAGGGCCTGGGAGCTGAGCCCCTCGCCCAACTTGAGAAAGGCAGCTGTTTCAGCAAATCGTGAGCTAATTAGGGCTGTTTCTGCATCATCTGCCTGAGAAACATTCGCCCACAGCAGGCAGGCCTGCGAAAGACAACCACCACACAGCCATCAACGGCCGCCATCCTAAGGAAGGGGGGCTGCAAGGCCCAAGGAACATCAGCCTCAGGGAGCACTGCCCATGGGCCCTGTCCTCACGGGGGTGCAGAGCGGCAGAGTCAAGGCCCTCCACAGACAGTGGAAAGCGTCGTCCCAGTCTACAGATGTACTGAGAACAACCCAGAGACAAGACGGTCACCCAGCAAACCCGAGAAGTCAAGATCAGAGTTCAGGCACTGAGTGGGCATCCAAGGAAACCTGGGTCCACTGACCAGCCTGGGCATCTTCCAGAGCAGCCGGCCCATCACCAACAAAAGGTAGTGTTGGGAGAGGGGAAAGACAGTGTGTAGAAGAACTGGACTCTGCCTGCCCAGATCTTACTTGGTAGAAGGGGAAAGAAGACTTAAACCCCTAAAGGGAATCAAAGCACAAGCAAGAAACAAACTTTCAGAGGTAAAGAGGGCAGGGATGTGATTGCAGGTAAATCACTGGGATCCCCCAGAGAAAGAATAAGCTGATTCATGGGGAGTAAAGAAAAGATGCCAAAAGCCAATAGGAGATACGACTTCCCTGGTACCTGCTGTCCATGGGGCCCCAGTGTAGATTAGAGTGGGCCTGACTGTCCTGGAAAGATGGGGAGGTGAGTCACTGCCGGGCAACTGCTCAGAGAAGCCCCCATGCAGGACAGGTCCTTGGGGAAGCTCAGCCTGCTCTCTGCCACTCAACACTGAACAAGCCAGGATTTACACATAGGGGAGGCCCCAGTACCAGATAATACTTATAGGTTTCAGAGTGAATGAATACATAAATGGTTATATAACTTTATGCCTAACTAGGTGGCTCTGAACCTAAGGCCTGTGGGGGTTCCAGAGGAACCAGGGGGTGCTGCAGGGGAGAGGCGAGACTGCAGGAAGCCCCAGGAGCAGTGCGGAAGACAGCCTGTGGGCAGGTGCTCACGCTCCAATGATGAGGGAACAGCATGATCGTATGTGCAGAGGCAAGGACACCATTCAGCGGTGGCTGCCCTGCAAAGCCATGAAAAACAGGGCTGAGAGGTGTAGTTCAACTGATACCAGGAGGCCAGGCTGGTTGCCATGCCAAGGAGGTTGCTGGCTGGGACCAAGAAGGATAGACGCAGGACCCAGACACTGACTAGCAAATGGAACCTGCTCCTCTTCCTCCTCCTCCAGCTCACACCCAGGGCAAAACAGGGAGTAAGAAACAACACAAGAGAGGCTAGGAGCAGGACTTGTCTCAGGAAAGTGACTCTGAGGACAGGAGACGAGCTAAGGAGACGCTAAACCAGGCATAGGTCACCACTCCTGGGTCAGGTCAGCTTTGGCCGTGTGCCCGGATCTGCCCAGCCTCCTGGCACTGACATCCCTCCCTCCCTCCCTCCCTCCCTTCCTTCGAGACACGGCTGCCTCCGTGTAGTCCTGATGGGGTGGGCTCCAACTCCTTGGACTACAGGGGAGGGTTTGTGGCGGAGTGCTGGCCCATCATAGCCCTTCCTGGCCTCAGTGGGTGGCCCAGGGGCAGGCGATCAGAGCCCTTCTGTCTTCTACACTGGAGTCAGGAGAAAGAAAAGTTATCTTCTCCACAAGGGAGATGGCTGTAAGCCAACAGCACCTACAGTTGTGCCAGCAGCAGCCAGGCCCACTCCAACCCAAAGGGGAAAGCCCATCTAGAGTATGAGAGAACGAAAGTAAACAGACAGGAGAAAGCCTGATGCCTTTTGTCACTTGCTGAAATCACTTTCACAAAGCAGTACATCTACTTCTTCACCTGCAGCAGTTCTGAAGGACCTGGGTAAACACAACAAGGCCATGGACCAAATGCGGGCCAGTAGCCAAGTGGTCCTGGCAGCCCTGGGCCCATGCCCTGCCTGGCCTTTTCTTCTGACCGGCCTACGTGAGGGCCCCCACATAAATCTGGGCTCTACCCAGGCTTCAGGGCTCTGGCGGTTCTGCAAACACTGCAGAGGTTCCACACGATACCCTCTGAAAACAGCCTTTTAGGGCTGCCCAGTTGAGGGGCTGGGGAAACAGAGCAGAGGGAGGCTGGGAGAGACATTTCCCATGGCATTCTGCCCACCCCGGCAGGACAGCAGAGCCAGGCGCTTCTTGACCAATGTGGCCTAGAGGGTCAGGCACCAACAGCTTTATTCAGCCCAGAAACCTAGCTGTCCTCATCCTCCTCCCAGCCTACAAGATCTAGACCAGAGTCATTCCCCTTTGGGGGTGCAGGGGGAAGAGTGAGGGGAAGAGTGAGGGGAAGAGTGAGGGGAAGAGTGAGGGGAAGAGTGAGGGGGAGAGGGTCTTGCTGGCTGAAAGATGAATGTCTTGGCAGTTGGGGGTTTGGAGAGTTAAAAGAGCAGGGGCCTGGCCAGCCTCACAGGGACAGCAGCGGCGCTGCTGTGCTCAAAGTCAACAGAAGGATGTTAAGGACGTAGCTCGTCTCCGCGGGATAAATGAGAATAAGCCTTGTTCAGGGCTAAGCAGGCTAGACTGAATAAATACCATTAGCACTTGGATTACTGGGATGTTCACAATCAGCAGGCAAGTCAGCTGCCTGTGAGCAGAGGGACAGCAGCAGCTGCTACTCGGTAAATCTTGGGAGGGGTGGAGGGGGGAGATGGCAGAAATGGAAGTGATTGGAAGTGATTGCATTTACAGAAACCATATCATCTGGGTCAGGGTGACCGATGTGGGCAATCTGCCAAGGGTCAGAGGTCATACTTTAACGAAAGCTGAGCAAGTGTTGGTGGGAGGGTTGAGGAGCTGATCTCAGGGTGTGCAGCCAAGCCTGACCAGAGGGGCCCATAAGATTACTGCCCACTTCAGACACAGGAGCTGCCCTTGTCCATCCCTGGCTCTCAGGACTGGCTACAGAATTTTCAGGCCCAGTACAAAGTGTGGAGCCCTTGTTCAAAAACCACAAGGAATTTCAAGACGGCAAGGGCAGAGCACTAAACCAAGCCGGGCCCTTTTCAGTGTGGGGTCCTGTGCAGCTAAACAGGTCACAGGGCCACAAAGCAGGTACTGCTGGAACCAGGGGTGTGTGCACAGAAACAGAAAACACACAGAAATCCTGCTGGGATGAACAGGAAGAAGGGCTAGAAAAAGGAGGAAAACCTAGAAAAGGCAGAGCTCCAGGATGGGAAATAAGGGGTAGGTTGATGGGTTAGCTGGGGGCTGAGGAAACACTAAGATGGAAACCCGGAGGCAGAGCACGCGTCATCGAGTCCCAGTCCAAGCTGAGGGACACTGGGGACACACTGGGGTGTGTGCTCTCTAATGAGTCCTCAATGTTTCTAAGGAGAACATTTTTTTTCATTTTCTCTTTTTCAAAACTCTCATTTAAACACATATTCATTGATTTTTTAGAGAAGGAGGGAAAGAGGGAAGATGGAGTGGGGGGTGGGGAGAGAGAGAAGCATTGACATGAGAGGGAAACAGTGATCAGTTGCCTCCTGTATGTGCTCTGACAAGGGATCGTACCCACAACCGCGGTATGTGCCCTGACAGGGAAGCAAACGGTGACCCTTTTCAGTGCACAGGACAATTGCTACAACCAATTAAGCCACACAGGCCCGGGCTCTTTTCATTCTCTCAATGAGAGGGAAAACTGCCGTTGCTCTGAAGTGCTTCCTGAGAAGGTGCTATGCAGGGGCTCAGAGGACATGTATGTGGTCAGGCTCAGGGTATTTACGACCCTGCCTGATGAAGCTGTACACGCTCACCTTCTTGCCCAGAGAGAAAGATTCTTCTCTGGTGGCCTCACCTTGGCTGTGCCCTCGAGTGTGGCCTTGACCATCCACAAAATACAACGACTTGCAAGATGTGTGATCCTGAAATGGCTCATTAGGGATTTATATTAGCCTGCCATCTAAGGATTAATAGGGTTAAGTAACTGATTAATCAATCAACATAGATACGGACAATTACCAATTTGTGTAAAAACAGAACAGGTTCACCAAAAGTATAAATGCCACATAACAACTTTTCTACATAAAAGTAAAGCCCCAGGATAAACAAAACATGCAGCCTGTAACAAGCCTCATGCCACCTAGGAGTGGAAAGAACCACACTGGGCCCCTCAGGAATTCCCTCCATTACACGGGGAGGGAGGATTGTCCCCGGACCCATTCACATACAGTTACTAACCAGAAGCCAAGCATGTGAGCGAATATGGATACCCACAATTTTCCACAATGACAGCCCTCACAAGAGTATCTCTAGGATCTCCTTACACACACACACACACACACACACACACACACACACACACAGATAATCTGCCCACCACCAGAGAGATAAGGGGGCCTCAGAGGGAAGGGCACCAAAGAACCTCCCTAACAGACATCTGGTACCTCTCAAATGTAGCTCTGCATCACAATCACCTGGGGCACCTGTTTCCCTCACATCATTTCAGACACAGCACTTAAGAAGTTTCAGGAAATTACACAGGAAAAATAACTTACAGAAAAGTTGCAAAACAGTAAAAGAACTCCCATCAAGATTTACCAATTGTTAGCATTTTACCACTTTTCTTTCTTTTTTTTTTTCTCTCTCTCTCTACTCCCATATATTTTTTCTTTTTTGAAACATTTGAGAGTAAGGTGCATATATGATGCCCCTTTATGCCTAGATATATCAAATGTGTATTTTACAACATAATCACAGTACAATGATAAAAATCAGGAAATTAACATTAATACATGATCTATAGATACATTTTGTCAACTTTTAAAAATATCCTTTTTAGAAAAATAATTTTGGTCCAAGGTCCAATCCTGGACCACATGATATATTTTACTAAATGTCTTTTAAGTCTCCTTGGCATTTCCTTCCTTAGCGTTTGTCTTCCATGAAATTAGGAGTTTTGAAGAGCATGAGCGAATTGTAGAATGTCCCTCGGCCTGGACTCATCCAATCGTTCTCATGATTAGGTTAAGGCTATGCCTGTTGGCAGAAAGACCACAACAGCGGTGTTTCGTCTTTCTCGGTGCGGCACATCAGGAGACGCGTGAGTCAGGCCTGCACTGGTGGTGTTCACTTCAATTACTTGGTCCTGGTGGCATCTGTCAGATTTCTCCACCATAAAAATACTATTTGTCTCTTTGAAATTAATAAATATTTTGTAGGCACTTTGAAATATGAAGACAGCTGTTCCTCATCAAACTTTTACCCACTAGTTCCAGCATTTGTCAATAATTCTTACTTACAATAATTATTACTATGATGCTTGTCACATGATGATATTCAAACTCCAACTTCCACCAATATGGAGGCTTAGGTGGAAACACTTTGCCTTTTCCCACAACCAACTTTGAATACAACAAAGGTTTAGTAAACAAAGACATAGCCAAAGAACAGAAAATTGAACTATACAGAAGTCCAACAACAACGAACCATTCAGCCGGGACTGGTAAGAGGGGCAGAGCCAGCAGCAGAGCAGGGTCGGGCAGGAAGGATCCCCCGACCCAGGCAAGCAGGCAGCCGGGGTAGCATCTCGGACCCAGTGAGGGTGTGGGGCAGGCTGACCATGGTCACACATTCGCGCGCGCAGATAAACCAGCAGAGGAGTGAGCAGTGAGACGGAGGCCCCAGTGGGCAGACCCCCAGCGGGCAGAGAGGGCGTAAGTTGGCAGGCTGACCGTGTGCAGTGGGAGCTGGCAGAGGGGACCGCCACTGCTTTCCTTTGACCCCGCCCCCTCATGCAGCTTCACAACCCAGCAACTGAGTTGCCCCACACTGGTGAACACCTAAGGCTCCGCTCCTCATATGCAACAGGCACGAACAGTTCAAAACATGGCTCAGGAAGAACTCAAAGCCCCAGAGCCCAGATCATCTAAGCAAAAAAGAGATAGTGAACCTCTCAGATGCACAGTTCAAAACACTGGTGATCAGGATGCTCACAGAACTGATTGATTATAGTCACAAATTAGAGGAACATAGGAAGGCTAAACTAATTGAAATGAAGGGAGATGGACAGGAAACCAATAGTGATGGAAAGGAAACTGGGACTCAAATCAATGGAATGGACCAGAAGGAAGAACAAAACATCCAACCAGAAAAGAATGAAAAAACAAGATTTCAAAAAAATGAGGAGAGGCTTAGGAACCTCCAGGACATCTTTAAATGTTCCAACATACAAATTATAGGGGTACCAGAAGGGGAAAAGAAACAGCCACGAGTGGAAAACTTATTTGAACAAATAATAAAGGAGAACTTCCCCAATCTGGCAAAGGAAATAAACTTCCAGGAAATCCAGGAAGCTCAGAGAGTCCCAAAGAAGTTGGACCCAAGAAGGAACACACCAAGGTACATCAGAATTACATTATCCAAGATTAAAATGAAGGAGAGAATCCTAGAAGCAGCAAGAGATAAGGGGACAGTCACCTACAAAGGAGTACCCATCAGACTGTCAGGTGATTTCTCCAAAGAGAACTTACAGGCAAGAAGGGGCTAGAAAGAAGTATTCCAAGTCATGAAATCCAAAGACCTACAGCCAAGATTGCTTTATCCAGCAAAGCTTTCATTTAGAATGGAAGGGCAGATAAAGTGCTCCTCAGATAAGATCAAATTCAAGGAGTTCATCATCACCAAGCCCTTATTATATGAAACGTTAAAGGGACTTATCTAAGAAAAATAAGATGAAAACTATGAACAGTGAAAGGACAGCAAACTCACAGTTATCAACAACCACACCTAAAACAAAAGCAAACCAAGAGGACAGCTAGATCAGGAGTGGAACCATAGAAATGAAGAACACATGGAGGGTTAGCAACAGGGGAGTGGGAGGAGGAGAAGGGGGGAGAAGGCACAGAAAATAGCATAGACGGTAGGTAGAAAATAGATAGGGGGGAGGGCAAGAATAGTGGGGGAAATATAGAATCTAAAGAACTTGAGACACGTGGTTATTAAAGGGGGAGAATGGTGGGGGAGGGGTGTGCAGGGTGGAGGGGAATGAAGGGGGGAATAGAACAACTGTAATGGTATAATCAATAAAATATATTTTTTAAAAAACACTCCATTATTTCTTCTATCTGTATTTGTTGGCACCCTACTTCAAAGAAGAGGTTTTCTTTCTCCTTCCTTCCTTCCTTCCTCCCTTCCTTCCTTAATAGTAATGGATTCATGAAATCTTATTTATCCTATGGATTATAATCCATTTCTATCATTATTTATTTTGATGATCAAAATATCCCTGATTTAATCACCAGAGGCTTTTGCACTGGCTTCTGTGTCTTAATGACATGTTTACATCATTCTTTGAGCACTTCCTTGTACAAGACGTTCTTGTACAAGCTTTGTACAAGAACATCTTTGTATAAGAACAAGCTTTGTACAAGATACTGTATTTTTCCCACACCTGCCATGGAATCAGCCATTTCTCCAAGGAGCATGTGGGAAACTTTTTGAAAATTTTAACTGTTGCTAAACTTTACCCTACACATGCTGAATCACAATCTCCGAAGATGGGGCTCAAAAACCTGATTTTTCATAAATGCCCCACATGATTTTTTTAAATCCTCACCTGAAGATGTTTACTGATTTTAGAGAGAGAGGGAGAGAGAGGAAGGAAAGGAAGGCGGGGGAAGGAGGGAGGAGAGAGAGTGAGAGAGAGAGAAAGAGAGTGAGAGAGAGAGAAAGAGAGGGAGAGAGAGAGAAAGAGAGGGAGAGAGAAAGAGAGGGAGAGAGAGAGAAAGAGAGGGAGAGAGAAAGGGAGAAGGAAGGAGAGAGGGAGAGGGGCTGGGGGAGAGAGGATGGAGGTCGGGGGAGAGAGAGATCAATTGGTTGCCTCCCATTCCTGCCCCAACCCAGGATCAAACCCACAACCTCGATATGTGCCCTGACAGGGAATCAAACCAGCCACCCTGATGAAGCTCCAACCAACTGAGCCACCTGGCCAGGACCCAGGTGATTCTTATCAGTAGGCCTGGCACTGATATGAGGACCAGCATTTGGGGTAACTAGACCCAATGCCCAACCTTGTACCTGATATAGCATCTCTGATAATTGGCTACCGAGTACTTGACTAGAGCAGTAGGAAGCCAACCATTGAACAAGGCAGCCTTGGGGCTAGTTTTAAACTTCTCCAGCTATTAGAGAAATGTCTTCTGCTGCCTAGCTGAAATCTAGTTTCATGAAACTTGTACCAACTGGTCCCAAGTCTATCCTCTCAAAGTAGAGAGGGTCAGCCCTTCTGAAGCTTAGGAGCAACCAACTGTCCAGAGAAAGCTCCCCTTCCACAATCTGGTATCATGGGATCCTGCAGTCATTCTCTGTGTGACTGAAAACCCTTTGCCTTCTTGACAGTGCTCTATGAGATGCTGCTCCCTGTACCAGCCGATCCCTGTAGTCACAGGGCTCCAGCCTGGCCAACCTCTCCAGAGTCCAGTGGGCCCAGGTACCTCTGCCCCAGGGCCATTCTACTCCTGATTCCTCAGGCTTTTGGTAGTAGTGTCACAGAACTGACTCACACTGGGCCTGCCTGCATCAAATCCCTGGAAGCTGTCCACACAATCAACCCTCTGACGAGCTAAGGTTCCCCAACACAGCCCTGAACACAAATCAGCAGACAAAAAGCAAGTTACCAGCAGTATGGGTGACATAACACCATATCTGTGTTTCTTTGTGGTAAGATTTATTTTTTTAGCATTTCTATGGTTATTTATAAGATTAAACATATAATAATGAAATTAAAAAGGTCACTTTACGACCTGGGCCCCTCTTCCTAGCCTGCCACTTTCTTCTGAATTCTCATTCTGTCACATAGTCAAGATGATGATCATCCCTGTGATCTGTGTCATCTGCCAACATGTCCTCACTAAGAGTCTGAATGCAAGTTGGACGGGGCAGAGTCTGACACCAGCTCTTCAGCATGTTGCTACAAGGAAGGAGTAAAGGCTCTGTTGACACCGAGCCACTTCTAAATAAACACTTATTAGGTCTGGTTGTTCAAACAGCTACAAATCCACACGTCTTTATCATCATTTCTCTACCTGGCCTATTAAATTATTGTGAAATTCTGCCAAATGCTTTCCTGAATTGCAAGCTCCCTCTGTATCTATAACATTGGTATAATCTCCTTGGCTGGCAAATCTTCCTGGAAAGGGAAATTAGTGTGGGAAAGAGCATGAGAGAATCTTCTGGGGTGCTGATAAAGTTCTATTTTTAAAATTTTTTATTTATTGACTTGAGAGCGAGAGAAACTGATTTGGTCTTCCACTTATTTATGTATTCACTGGTGGATTCTTGTAAGTGTCCTGACCAGGGATCGAACCTGCAACTTTGGCTTATTGGGATGATGCCCTAATCAATAGAGCTACCCGGCCAGGGTGAAGTTCTGTTTCCTGACCCAGTTGGTGGTTATACGGGTACATTTAATTCTAATAAGTTATCAAGTGGTATGTGTAAGACCCATGCACTTTTCTGTGGAAGGGAGGGAGGGAGGGAAGGAACTAATCTGGCAAGACCTGTTTTTACCAAACTCATGCTGGCTCCAAGAGATCACCTCTTCTCTTCAGAAATGCTCGTAAATCGCGCTGCAAACCAAAACGGTTACCCCATCCTGTCTCCTTGCCTCTCTCTCAACCCCCACGATGCCATAAAGATTCACATACACAGGTCTTATAACGTTGAACACAATTTTCATTTTATTTTTTAGATTCTAACTAATTGGGAGAAGCCAGTGGCTCTGTTCCTTCTTTACACTCTTGGGCTCAAGTTCCTTTTAACCATATTTGTTTTAATCCTTCTAGCAGAAGGGCCACTCTGTTTAAAAGAGAAGTCAAAGGCAAAACAGAAATAGAACAGAGGATGGCGATGCCCTCCCTTTGTCTGCTACCCTGAATCATCTCACTGAAGCAGGTGGCTGAATGCCTTGCTTGTCATTCCTCTCACTCTGAACGCTAACTGCTCAGGCAGGTCCTTTATTATTAGCATCCCAGAGCTCACCCACCTGGTATTCCTGACAGTGTTCTCAGGGGTTTACACCCTTCTTCTCTGTCTCTTCTTGGTTATAGGCCCCTTTTTCTTCACTTAGACAAAAGCTCGGCTCTAACTGCTCCCCATGTAGCCATGTTGGTTTCTTTAGGTGTCTCTTCCCTTGTCCCTTGCAGCAATCACTTGTGACTGTATTAAACACATTTCATTTAACAGACAGTGAGTCATCCCTCCTTTCCAAGCTCTTGCTCAGACATTGTATCTGCTTTTCCCTGGCGCTTCTAAAATCTGCTTTCCCCCAAACTCAAAGAGTTGTGCATTTTCCTTGGATTCTCCAGACATAGCCACTTTCTGCTTAGGTTCCCAACACTCTCATTTCACCAAACAAACAGATAACCTTCTGAGAGATCAAACTATCAGAAAAGTGAATTAAAAATTAAAGCGAGTCAAGAACTGATAAGAGCATTATTTCTGGAGAAGGCGATTTCCAGCTCCCCAGGGCCACACCAGCTCGCTTCTGCGCCAGTTCTGTCATCTCAGTTTAGGAAGCCTCTTCTACACTGAGGCATCTTACCCCAGGGCTAGTGTGCCTGGTTTTTGGTGGGCTAAGAGAAATGGTCTGGACTTCTGTTTCAACAAAAAGTCCAAACTCGGGAAGTCGAGTAGTGAGTTAAGCTGCTCTGGAGTCAGAGACAAGACCTGGGTTCAAGTCCTAGCTCCAGTTTTTTCAATCTGTGTTAACTCAGATAAGTCACTAAACCTCCTCGGACCTCTGTTTCTTCATTTGTAAAATGGGCATTAATAATATTTATCTCATGGCACTGTTGTAGGAATGAAATATGATACTATATAAAGAGATTGGCACAATTCCTGGCAAACATAAAGCATTCAAATAATAGTTGTTTTATCACAATTATATTATACTATTTAATGAAAATTACTATTTTTACTTTTGTGCTAAGAAAGACAGAGTTGCCTGGGTTTTCAGGCTTCTCAGAAGTAAGAGGGACTACCTGCAGTGGGGAACAAAGAAGAATACACCATCACCCACTGAGTGGCCCCAGATTCTAATTCCAAGATCCTCTACCTAGATAGACAAGCTGGTATAGAAAGAATCCAAGGGGGATAAATGTAATTAATAAGCTAGAAGGGATGACTGAGAGGAAGGATCAAAAAAGCGAATCAGACCTGGCTAAAGGGAGGCCACAGGGTGGGGAACAGGGAAGAGGGAGGGTTGTAATAATTCGAAGAATGTCCCCCAGTAATTGTCAGGCGGTCTGAGGGAGGGGAGGTAGGAGTAATGGGGTTAAGCAGAAGAAAATTTAGGCTAAAACATAAGAGATTTTTCACACAGTGAGATTTACCAAGTGTGTCAGAGAATGCAGTTTTGGTCATCTATTTCCGCTGGCGTCTCAACTGGCCCCCTACGTGCTGGGGGCTGAGGAAGAGCAAAGCAGGCCTCCAGAGACAATCACTGAGCCAACCATTGTTCCGAGCTGCAGGCAATACACTTTCCTCAACAGCCCCTTTATGGCTCAAGAAGAACTTTCATACTCACCCACATCTTGCTCTCAAGAGTTCTAAGATGTGTGCTGAGAAGTCAATCCTTCCGATCTCATCTCCACAATCAGAGGAAATGGAATCAGGTGGGGCCTACTTTGCTTTTGCTTCACAACTGCAGAAATGTTTATGAACAAGCCATCTCTTAATAGCAAAAGAAAAGGCAATGACCGTGGGATGGTCTAGAGCTGAAAATGATAACACTGAAATGCTCTGATTACAGAATTTGGAAGTCATAGAGACCACAAATCTCTCTGCTGTGCAACATACATAACAAGTCGCTAAAATATCCTTTGTTTGATGAGGTTTTTCTCGGATATTTAAGGGTCCTGACAATTTAAATATGGTGAACAATATGGTGCACCAACTAAATACATTGCATCACTGGTATTTGGAAAGATCAATGAACAATCAGTTCCGGTTCTGAGAGACAAGTGCAGTGCCAGGCTCCTGGTTTTCCATGAGTGCAGATCAGCATGGCCTCCTTGGCCAACTCCATTTCATGTAGCTGGTCCCACGGCCTGAGTGAGCATGTGGCCATGTGTCTCACATTGTAACAGAAGAAAAAACTCTGTGGAGTGTATCGGCTGATTCCCCAGCCAGGCTCTAGGCTCACCAGGTACCCTCCAGGTGAAGAAGGACACAGAAATTCCCCTGATGCAGGAACAAAATTGGGAGGCCTGACCTTGCCTGAGGCCCTTAAGCCTGACTTACCAAATGCTAGAAGTGGAGGCCTAAAAGGAAAATGAAGACTTCCCACTCTGAGGAGATCTTTAAGAACTAGAGAAAAGCCCCAATTACTCACAGCCTCTGGAGACAGAATGATGGATGGTTTTGTTTGTGAGTGTGCCATTTGTCTGAGGCTCTTTTCCCAGTTAGCTGGTTGACAAATCCTGATTGGACCCAGAGTGCACAGGGTCCTCAGCTAAGCATCTTGGGGCCAAAGCAAAGGATGAAAACAGTTCCTGCCCCTATTAGACAAAATGAATAGCCCACAGAGACATGCGGAGAGATAGTCTATTAGACAAGTCACTGTGTAGGAGGGGGACTTCAATATTAGGTGTAATCTGAAAAAATGGAGGGCTTGGCCAGGAAGGTATCCTGGAAAAATGGCTTCGCAAGATCAGAAGTCATTAAGATACAAGGAGAAAAGCTAAAATATCTGTATGTATTACCCAACTGAAGTCAGATAAAGTTCTTTTTTCCCCCAAAGAAAATGTTAAGAATTGCCTTCCACAAACCATTTTAACTTTTTTCTAATAAACCATTAAAAGGCCTTCCGCTGGAATCATTCTAAAGCCAGTGAAAAAGTTACTCTCATAAAATGGTTAATGTCAAAATGTAAATGGTTTGTTTAAGATTCAGCAACTGTTGCTGAATCAAACACAAAATCTTTATGGCTCGACTATCAAGGGAAACAAAAGGCTTGACAATTTAGTGCTCGGTAAAGCCTGTCTGGCTGCATTTTAGATCACAACCTAAAAGTAAAAACATTAAACAAGTTCAAGTGTAAACTTATACATGCACAGTAGTTTTCAACTGCCTGCAAACAGGTCAAGGCCGCAGTCTGGGATGGCACTTGCATGGTCCCATGTCCAAGGTATGGGAGTAGAGCCTGACGTGGGCAGAACCCAAGACAAGCAAGCACTTAAGTCTGACCAGGGCTTGAATTCAGCACTGTGGACAGGACCAAGCCCAGACAGCTCTTTGCTACAGAAAAGCTTAAGGGAGCTAAGCACAGTCAAATGCTAGACAGGAGTTTGCTTCTGACGGGGAGAAGTGGGAAAGCAAAAGCTTTTGTGCTTCCCCTCTCCTTTTCTGGCCTTGTTTGTCAGACACCTCCATGAAGCCACAGTGGGACTCCTCCTCTGCTGACTCTGAGACAGGCCTGGTGACCCTCTCAGACCTCAAGTCTGGTCTTAGAAATAGTCCTATGTGGTAGGTTTGTGGGATCCTGAGCTGAACATTTGCCTGCATCTTGCCCACTGGTCTATAAAAGTGCAAAAGCGCTGATTAGAGTGGCTCAGTTGGTTAGGTGTCGTCCCACAAACCACAAGGTCTTGGGTTGGATTCCTGGTCAGGGCACATGCTAGGTTGTAGGTTTGATCCCCATTCGAGGTTCATGCAAAAAGTAACCAGCTGAAGTTTCTCACATCAATGACTCTCTCCCTTACGTTCTCCCTCCCTTCCCCTCTCTCTAGAATCAATTAAAAAAATTTCTAAGGTCTTAAAATTTCACCATCTGGAATTTACTTCTTTGAGTCTTAAAGATAACAAACACTCTTTCAGGGTGCTCTATGAAAATGCCACTGTTCCTGGGTTGAAAGAACGAGTCACGTGTAAGTGGGGTGACTATATAATTTATTGTCTAAATTGGTCTCATACTTTTAAGAGTAAAATGAGCCCTGGCTGGTGTAGCTCAGTGGATTGAGCTCGAGCCTGTGAACCAAAGGATCGTAGTTCAATTCCCAGTTGGCCTTCAACATGCCTGGGTTGCAGGCCAGTTCCCAGCAGGGGACACACAAGAGGCAACCACACATTGATAACTTTCTCCCTCTCTCCTTCCCTTCCCCTCTAAAGATAAATAAATAAAATCTTAAAAAACAAAAAAAGAGTCAAATGAGGCACTAGGACAAGAGGCATAAACTAAAAACATGGTCAGCCTGTATGTGTACAAGGCTTTGTGTTAGGTTCTGTGGATGATACAAAGGCGGATGAAATACTTTCTCAGTCCTGGACTCTGGACACTAAGCTGAGGGGCAAAGCATCCTGGGAGCAGCACAGAGCCAGGCACCATTGTAGGAGGGTGCAGCCCGGACAGAAACATCACGATTGTAGAGTCCAAAGAGTAGGTTTCACAGTGGTAAGACCATGGGCTCTGGAGCCAGACAGACCAAAGTCTGAATCTTGAACCTCCTTTCTTCATGACTTAATTAACCTGTCTTTTACCCAACTTTCCCCATCTATGAAATGAGGGTTATTTCTTAAGGTTGTTGCAGGGATTAAATGAGATACTGAATGTAATACTGCTGGGCACAGAAGGTTCACTGTTAGTAGCACTGTGAGGGTCAGCCTTCTACTCAAACCCCCAGCTATTTCTACAAATGCCCGAGTCAGATGGTAGAGGAGAGGCAGAAGGAGGAAAAAACACCAAGAGGGCAGACCCAGCTCCTCCTACCTCTAAACTATCCACCTCCCCACACCCTTTGGGCCCCAAGAGCTACTCCAGGGCTGAGTGCTAAAGGGCCTTGATTGCAGCAGCTTCTGGGAAGTGCACCAGGTGACCTGGGCTGCCTTGCTCTCCTGGTGGCTCTTCTCCTTGTCTCAGACTTCACACCCTGACCCCACCTACCAGCTACAGCTCCACCTTCAACTTTTAGAGGCAAATGCCACCCACCCGGCTTCCTCTGTGCTAGTTCTCTCAGGGCAGACCACAAACAGCAGCACCTTTCCAAAGCACTGGAGCCCTATCCTGAAGGGCCTGGATAATGCTGTCCTGTGACAACAGAAATGCAAAAATAAGGGCAGCCTTTTTGACAGTCATTAGGAGAATAAATTCTGGAGTGCCACCATTTAATAGTGCTTAAGTGCTTTTCAAATGTTGAGTCACGTAATCCTCATGACAACTCTATGAGGCAGGTACTGTAATTACTCCCGTTTTACTAATCAATAAACTGAGTCATAGAAAGTAATTTTTCCTAATGTTACCTAGCTAATAAGCAGCAGAGTTCTGAAAGCTCTAGAATAGAAGCTAAGAGACCTGGATTCCATTGGGACTACACCACAAACAACTACCCAAATGGCCTAGAAAGTCCTTAACTCATCTACGCTTTATTCCTATTATCTGTCAAGAAGCTGTGTTACTTAACCAAAGGGTCACTGACATTAGTGTGAGTATCAAATGACACAGGGCAAGGGAAATCACTGGAGAGCTGCTGACATATTACAGTGCCACTGTCAACATCTGCCATCATTTAGTTTTGCAGAATTGGACCCAGTAAGGAGAAGAGGAAACGTGGTCATCTGCTAGTCTCTCCTCTGCAGGACCCTGGGCATTTTGTCTCAAGGTAAAGGAGGAATTATGCTAAACAGCGATTTGCAAAGTATGGTCTCTGGACCAGCAGTACTAGTATCACCTGGGAAACAGTGTGAAATAAAAATTCTCAGGCCCCAACCCAAACTTACTGAATCAGAACCTTTAGCGGAGGGGCCTGGCGATCTGTTTTATCAAGCTGTCCCAGGTACTTCTAATGTGTGCTTAAGCTTGAGAACTGCTAGGCTAGAGGATCCCTGGTCAGATGACAGGCTGGACGCTCTCTAGTGCTGGCTAGGAAAGGCCTGCTTCTGAGGCTTCAGGCAGAGCTCCGTTTCTGCTAGAAGGCCCAGGCCCCGAGGGCCACTGCCAAGAAGATGAAAAGCTCCCAATAAAACCCAGACCTACATAGCTGCACTGATCAAAATACAATAAAGAAGAAAGTGAGAAATCTGACAAAAAGAAAATGCAGCTTCAGTGGGGACAAAATACAACAATCTTCTGAGGGAGATGAGAAGCATAAAAGAGATGTTAGATGTTCAAAGAACCAAATGTGTCGAAATGACAGAAAAATACAAGAATAAAGATAAAGTGTGGACATCAATGCCACACAGGCCTCAGTCTAATGATGGCAGTAGCAGGAAACAGCAGCCCCCACCAGCAAGATGACAGCCTATATAAATAGAATCTTGAGGGAAAAAATACCAGCAATTAGTCACCGAATCCTGCTTATTGGAATGAGGAAAAGCTTGTAAAAAGCCACCAGAGGCTCTGGGGAGAAAAGCTCGGCGAAGGAGACCATGCAGACTGAGGGTGGGAGCAAGATCATTAAGGCAGAAGACCTGTGGGGTGGTCCTGGCACTCTTTGATGCCTGCCAAGCCTGAACCTGTAAGAGGAAATGGAGGGCCTGGCCACAGGGCTGTAATAAGTTCCAGCCTGGGCACACATCCAAGTTGGAAGACCTTAAATGTGGGCTCCGGTGGGCAGTGGGTTGGGAGTGGGAGGCAGGAGGAGTCTGGAGCGATGCAGCAGCCCCTGCCCAGTGCCATGGGCACCTTGGAGGATGAAGCACTGAGCTTCTTCTGATCAGAGTGCCTCCACCACAGAAAGCCCATCAGCCACATACAGATCCTCCCCTGACCCCTTCTGATTTGGAAGCAAAAACAGTAGCAGCCTCTGTGCTTCCATTCAGGAATCTATTCAAAATGACCCTATGTCACAATTCAAATGTGCTGTGCTCTCTGCTGCCTCTGCCTGGGTTGCCCTTCCCTCAGCCTTCTCCATCCCTGCCCCAACTTCATCTGGCTAGTTCCTACTCCTCCAAGTCTCACGCCAAACATTTCCTCAGAGAAACCTCTGCTGCCCACCTAGCCCTTCCTATTCATTCCTGGGGACCCCTTTCACCTACACTGCACTCAACAGACTTGATCCAAGTCAGCTTCCCCTGCTAAACCGTCAACTCCCTTAAGGACACGGATGGTACCTTGTTACCTGTTCACCTGTAACCTCACACTCTCAATGGTCTAACCCAATAGCTGGTACTCAGTTAGCAGGAACTGTTCCCCTGCTGGGACACCAAGGCCTGGACTGCCTGGCCCCATAACTAGGTACATGGATGGGTTGGGCATATGACCTCCTTCCCCTTCGGATCACCTTATCCTCCCCAGGGTAGAGGATAAATTTTGCCTTCTCTTCTTCTGCCCTTCCAGTTTGATTCGCTTAACCAACTCTCTCATGTGTCCCCATCACCACATATCCCTGCCTGCTTGAAAAAGGGACACAGCAGAGGTAGTCGATGACCACCCCCACCTGGGGAATCCCTCCTAAGAGTTTCTACATTTGCCCACAGGAGAGGTAATAGATACATATTTTTTAAAAAATTAATTCCCAATGGTATTAATGGAACTTTAGGCAGCAGCAAGAGAGAGAAAAAATAGTTTTTGGAGCTAGGGGTTCTCCACATGGTTCCTGAAATCAACCACCAGTAGGTAACTTCCACCTCTGCTGTGTCTAAGGTCAGCCCAACTCAATTCTAATGTTAGACACCACTCTCCAGCCAGAGTGAGGCTGTTACAGGCTTGTCCACAGATGGACAATGTCATCTCCTTTCAGCTCAACCTCACTTAGCTGTCCTTGACACCAATCCTCTGGCTAAAGACCAGAAACCCTAGGCTAGAATTTCTTTCTTTTTTTTTTGATTTTATTTATCTGTCTTTAGAGAGGAAGGGAAGGAGAGAAGGAGAGAAACATCAATGCCTGGCCGCCTCCCGTGAGTCCCCCGCTGGGAAGCGGCCTGCAACCCAGGCATGTGGCCTGACTGGGAATCGAACCACGATCGTGTGGTTCACAGGCCTGCGCTCAATCCACTGAGCTACACCAGCCAGGCCTAGAATTTCTGCTTCCCTTTCCTGGAACTCTAATGCCAATCCAACTTTCCAGATCCATGTCAGGTCAGCATGGCATCAGAGATGGCTCCCTGGCCACTGTCTTCCTTCCGCAATACTCCACCCTCTGCTCTGTTACTCGCAGTCGACTCTGCCTAGGGGCCCTGGATAGACTGATGTGCTGAGGATCCACTGAGGAGGTGGCAGAGAACCACAAAAAAGAGCACAAACACTGGAGGGGGGCAAGGTCAAGTTGACAAATATCATACAATGAGACAGAACTGCATGAACTGCAGTGGCATAATGTAGCATAACAGATGGATAATTAGATTTATTCTAAGAGCTGTAAAAGTAAGTAATTAAATAAAAATATGGAACAATGAATCTGCCACAGAGAGACACCTAACAGCCTCATGAGGGCCCTGCGGCTGACACAAGCAGCCTGGGAAATAAGCAGTGGGGAAGGAACCTCTAACACTGACCTGATGTTTTAGGCCTAATAAATTCAGCACCAGCTCAAGCTGGGCACTAGGGGACAGGCAGACTTCAGAGGGAGGTAATGGGACTCTCGGCTGCAAAGTGTTAGGCCACGGGACTACAGTCCCCAGGCTCCATCTGAAACATGGCAACCTGAGGTAGACTGGTACACTCCCCACCACTGGTAGGTTTAGCAAGGCCCCTGCAAAATGGGACTGACAGACTGTGTTTATCTCTGCAGAAGCAGGAGGAGGAGATGAAAAATGCCTGCATGAATGACAAGATTCACTGGCAAGAGCTGAGGGACCCAGGCTCAGGCCCCCACCCCCCTCTCAAAGGTTGGTGGCTGATGGTGAGGGTACGGTTACCCACAAAAGAAACATGAAGTGAGGACAGTGTGTGTGAAGCACAGTGTTAGGCTCAAGGCTCCACCAAGGAAGCCGCTTTCCTGAACACAAATTAGCAACTTGGAAGCAAAGAGTCAAATTAGCTAGAAGTGTTTTGTATTAGTCAGGATTGTTTGTATAAAACCAAAACAGAATTCAGACTCAACTAAAAGGAAAAATTTTGTTGGGTCGCATCATGAAGAACAATGACAAAAGTAATGACACAGAGAAATCTGATCAGATCACTGGAGAGGAGTAGGGAGGAGCAGTAGGAGAATGACGCCTGAGACAATGCTAAACAGCCTAGGGTGGGATTGGCTGAGCAGCTGAGTGCCTCCAGAGTGCATGGGATTATGGTGCAGAAGATTTAAAATAAAAAGAGGGCAGAGACTCACTCCAGGGCTCTTTTCCTCAAAGATACCTGGATGACCGTGCTGCAGCTACCCCTGTTTCCCAAAGAACAGTATTTTGGATGGATTTTGGATGGGAGAAGGAACTCCAGGCACATACTAGGACTGGGCTGGCCTGGCAGAGGGTGGCAGGTTCGCTCTTCCTCAGGTGTTCTAGCGGGGATGAGTTCTGAGGCAGAAGCCTGCTATTCTTCCAAAATTGTGCAGTTTAGTTTGTAAACTAAATCCTACAGAAATAAGATAATTAAAACTAATGGGGGAATGATGGGGGAAATCAGGTGTTAAAGATTTTTAGCCTTAATTGATAGGCTTAAGCAATTAAAGCTATACCTAAAGAGTTAAAGAGCTTAGATTTCAAAATTGTGTAGCTTTTGAATAAAGACTCCTTTCCTTTATCATCAAGCCTTAGTCTCTGGAATTTTGCCTGGAGGGTGGAGGCAGGCAGCAACAGCAAAAACACAACTGGGTCCAGAGGCTCAAGCAATGTGCCAGGCTCTCAGGCTGCATCTCCTGGCTTTGCTTCCCTCTCTAGATGAGGCTGCTTTCTCCAGGCAGGGGTGAACCTGATGGCCAATGGCAGCCCCAAAACACATCAATCTCAGTTTAAAGAGTTCTCCCTCTCAAATAGTATAGAATTCCAGGGCAAGACTTTGCTTGGCCCTGCTTGTCACATGCCCAACCATGGACCAATCACTCTACCTATGGCTAGTCTAGGTCATACGACCAGCCCTACTTGACAAGGAAAGAGGTGGGGCACAAAGATTTAACAGCCTTACTTGACCACATGTACTGAAGAGATTCCCAAAGAAAAGAAAGTGTTTTCCAAAAGAGGAATATGGAGAAATGTGTTGAAAGACCGAAAACAACATAAATCAAGTGCTTCATGGCTTACCACACCATTTTATACCACCTCAAGCTATGATACTAGTTAACAACTGGTTGTTTGGGGCTAGGCTGGAAGTCAATCCAGGCATGTAACAGTCTGGTTGAGTCTCAGCTTGCAGAGATCCAGTTTGACCCTACCAACTTTGAGTGCTCCAGAGGCCCTGCCACTTGTCCTTCTAACTGCAACTCACCCTGTAGCCTGCCCTGTCCCCAAGGCCCAAGCATGGGAGCAGACACCAAACAGTTCCAAACTTAGGAAACCCACAGTACAAGAGCATAAAGCACCCAGGCAGCCAACTGCTTGGAGGCTTTCTGCACCTACTAACTTGAACCCCTTCCCATAGCACCAACGATGGAGACCGAACAACCTGGAAACCTCAGTTCGCACCCTTGATAAGGAACCAAGGATGGGGATAAGGCTCAGCCCAGAATCGCTCCCACTTACACTCACACCAATGGTTCCACAGAGATGCTCTCTATTCCAAGATATTTCTACCTCCTGGAGAGGGGAAGCAGGTATTTTAGGTACAGAAATAAAAAACCCACCACATCCCCATTGCCACAAAAGCCACCACTTGCTCAGCACCTAGCGAAAAGGCCTTGAAGGAGGAGAGGTCCCTGGTTTCCCTCACCTCCAAGGCCCACTGCACACTCTCCTAGCTCCCTCATCAGGCAGGCTCCAGTCAATAGCCTCAGCTGTCCCTCTGGCTAGTTATTAAAGCAGCTTCCCTTCTCAGGGGACTTTGGGAATTCAGACCTCCTTCAGGCCACACAGATCACACCCATCCTCCAAAAGCTCAGAAGTTCTGTCAGGGTCCCTTGAGAGAGCTGAGACATATTCGGGAGTCACTTTGTTCCAAGGCCAGCTGGAGAAAGGAGATCTCAGGGACCCTCAGGAGCCAGACCCAACAGAGGCATCTTTAGGCTTCAGCTCCCAAGCCCTGCACATTGAGTGATTCCATCAGCTTTACCATTGACCAGGCCAATGGTACTGGTCAACATGTGGCTGTTAAATTCTTTCTCCCACTGAGGCCTTCTCTGAAAATGTGGGGAAATAAAGCTTAGTTACCAGGTGGAGCAACTAAACGCTCTGGCTATGCCTGGTACTCCAAAGCTACATTTGAAGGTCTGGTTCAGCACAGCTATGCTGGGCCCAGATGTAAAAGCTTCCGGCCAGGCTGCAAAGTAGACTGTCCACTGATGGGCTCTCTGGCCGACAGCCCTTGGAGCTGGCTCCACTCTTGCCCCCACACACAACAATTTATTACTGCTGTTATGAGCCCCAGAGCCAGGGAACTTCTGTCTCCCACTTTGCCCCTGCCCCTCCCAAGCATACACTGGAACCAATCACCAGCCAAAACCTGGAATTAACCTCAGTAACTATGAATCCCAAACTGAGTTCAAACGACTTTTCTTGAGTCACAAAATAAGTTTTGGTTTTTTTTTAAGCAAGAGAAACAGTTCGAACAGCAATTAATCTTTTTCCTCATTCAAACTACTGAACTTGAGAAACCACACACATCAAAAGAGAACCTGAATCAACAGTTTAATCCTCCTCCCCAGAGGTAAAGAGGGGACTATTTTGATAACTTCAGGTCCAACATATCCAGGGCAAATGGTTCCTGGGTCCTCAGTGAAGGAGAAAAAAGGAGGCATAATTTCAGCAAGAGAGAGGATGGCAACCTCAGGACCAAGGCATGAGTAATTAGGGAGAGACAAGTGTTTGTGGAGCCCCCAATAAGGAGAACATGACTCTGGGAGCCTGGGCCAAGGTATCCATGAATAATGCCTCACTGGAGAAACGGCTGAAAGATCTGAGCAAACTGCTGAGTCTGCCCCAGCACTGAAGCCAACTAAAGTTTATACGCCATGGGGGTCCAAAGGGCTGGCAATCAAAAAATCCAGTAGCAAGTTCTCCTGTATGTCTTCATCTCATTTTCTCTTTTAATAAGAAAATAAGGTGCAAAATAGGAAGGAAAAGTCCCTTTCTCATAACCGCATTCCTCATACTCTTAGAGATGAGAACAGATTTTTTATTACATATTTTAAAATATATATGTACTAGAAATTTACACATTGATTTTCACTCATTTGCTTTTTATATGGCTGGGTCATTACTGCACATGCTGTTTTCAACAGAGACTCTAGAAATAGGAGAAGCTCCTCGGTCTCCTAGCGGAGTCCTCTGATGCCACACACAGCAGCAAACAGGAGAGATGAGAGTGGTCAATCGCACTGTAAAAGAATCCAGGAAGCTCTAACATTTCAGAGTCAAACTGAAATCCAAAGAATTCCTCAGTGAGGCATGACCCCTGGCTCCAACAGGGCCTCTCCCTCTGGCCCAGGGAAGAGAGAGGCCACCTTTGCAAACCGTCCCTTCTGGGCTCCCCTGCTCTGCAGCTGGAGCCCCTCCCCCCGCCCCAGCGTGCCATTCCAGGGCTCTCATTCTTCACCCACAGGCCTGTCATCACCTCTGTCCTCTCCCCTTGGGCTCTGCTCTATAGATTCCGTGCTCCTCTGAAACACCACTACTGACAAGGCCGAGCAACTGAGAACAACAGGAGATGGCCTAACAGTGTTCACATTTTAATGCCAGCTCCCAATTACTTGTACTGCTGAATAATTGAAAGAGAAGAATAATCCACTCAGCTGATTTGGGGAGCTAGCCAGGCACACAGATTATCTCAGAGTAAATTATTCACACAAGGGACAATTGGGAGTTGCCCAAACTTCTATCCGTGGTTCAAGCATCACATGGAAGAACATTTAACATGGACAGTACAAACGCTACAAGAGGAAAGAAGACCTGGTTCCCAGGCCCAGATTCCCTTTGTGTTGTTCTGTATGTCCCTGCCCCACTCCTGGTCTCTCTTCGGGTCAATGAGCACAATAATAATGATGATGATGATGATGATGATTCGGACATTAATAATATTAATTGACAGCTCTTATTTTATTGCTTTACCATGTGGCTATGCTCTGCCCTAGGATCTTCACTTATACTATACACACATTATCTCATTTAATCCTCATAGTGAGTCTGTGAAGCACCACTGTCTTCTCCATTTCTTAGTTGAGGAAACTGAGGCCTACACTGGTTAAGCAACTTGCCCGTGATGCACAGTGCCAAGCTGTACATCCAGAGCCTAGGCTCTTACCGAAAAAGCTCTTTCCTCTCTCACTCTGTAACAGAGAGTCTTCCTTACAGAACACATGAAACTATAAAGAATGAAAATAGCCTCTTTTTAATATAGTACTATCCATCTTCCTTTTGAAATGACTGGATTTCAAGGTACCAACAATGGACCCTCTTCTAAAAGCCTGTAGGAAGAGGCCAGTCAGCTGAGCAGCCCATTTCAAGAAATCTAGAGTCTGGGTGCACAAGCCACTGGCAGACTTGCAATACAGCACAGTCCTCTAGTCATGCACTTCATCTATCATCATGATCGAAGACTCAGAAATGAAACCACTGTCATTCCTGTGACATGCCACCACTTGAGCAGGGTCACAGTTACTGAGCTGGGTAGCTCAGCATCACAAGGCCAGAGCGTGAGGGAGTATAGGCTCTGTAAGACACAAAGAGCACTGCCCACCTCCTAGGTAAGTATTTATAATGTGACTAACCAGGTCCTGGATGCCTGGGGTCTCCTCCCAAAGTGCCTCTGACAGGGTCCTTAGATACCAGGTGTATGGTAACCAGTCTCCAAAAGGGCTACCAATGATCCTCTCTTTCTGGTGTTTTTATGCTTTTTATGGCTGATCTGTGTGACCAAAAGAACAGAGAGGAGGTGATGGTGTTAACTTCTGAGGCTAGGTCACAAGAAACACTGATGCTTCTGCCTTGTTCTCTTATGCTGCTCACTCCAGAGGGAGCCACAGGGGATATCTGAACAGTCCTATGGGGAGGCTCACACGGAGAGAAACTGAGAGGGACCTCCCCCACCAACAGCCAGCACCAACTTGCCAGGCAAGTGAGTTGGAAGCAAACCCAATCCCAGTCAAGATCCTGCAAACCCAATCCCAGCCAACATCTTGACTACACTTCCAAATCCTGACCCACAGAAATTGTGAGAAATAATAATTATTGTTGTTATAATCCACTAAATTGGGAAATGGTTACACAGCAATTAAAGCTTATAAATGACAAGGAGAGAAATGTTTCACAGTGTTGTTCCCTGCAAGTGATGCAGCAAGAGAAGAATCAGGTCTGGTGTAAGGGTTACAGGCCACCAAAAGCCCTAAGTCTCTAGATCCATGACACTGCACCAGAGATAAAAATGGCCTTCACGGCCCAGATGTCCCAGCTCTCCAGTCAAGAAAAAGCTTGCAGAGAAAACAATGTCCACACCTCTGCCTCCAGCTGGACTGACAAAGATAACAACAATAGAAGCTACCATTACTGGGTGCTAGTTGGATGTTCAGCATGTGCTAGGTACTGTCTGTATATTATCCCCCTTATTCTTCACAGGAACCCTCAGAAAATGCACACAGCAGGCACCCAATAAATTTTTGTGGGGTGAGTAAATGAACTACCATCAGGCAGTTCTTCACAGCAACATCATTTTGATAGAATTTTAACTTTATGCATTACATATTACTTTAATGTTTAGAAAGCTTACACTGAGCATATATTCCTTTTAAGTTCAGAGGAAACAATACAGAAGAAAAAAACTTTTTAATTGCAATGTAAATGTAGCTCTAATGGGTATGCTAGCCACAGCCTTTCTCAGAAAAGTACACCTGTGGCCTGAGCTAACTCTCTGAGGTAGCTTTTGGGTGAACGAAGAGAAGATAATATGAGCAGTTAACACTCTGACCACCACTTGTCAAGCACACATCTAAATGCTTTATGTGTATTACCATGTTTAATCCTCCACATCAACCAATACTAGGTAGATGCTATTATCCCCATTTTAGATGAAGAAACTTGCCCAGGGTTAGATAGCTTAATGAATAGTGGAATCTAGATTCAAATCCAAGCCACACAGCTCCAGTCTTATATTCTAACTCACCATATCACATGGCCTCTCAGGAACTAACTGGAGCCACATAAAGTTCATTCCAACCTCGCTGCAACCTCATGGTGAAGTTATGAAGGGGTATCACGGCCTTCCCCACAGCACCCTGAGTGCTTTGGGGAAGACTTCCGGGACTCTTTTACAATACGACTGACCACTCTCATCTCTTCTGCATTGCTTATCCTCCAGAATGCCCTTGATCTCAGAGGAAAGAAGTGGGTGTGCTGCTAGCCAGTGGAGGGGGTAGGACTGCACTCTTTGTTTTGGGATCAGGGTACCACGGTCAGAGCCAGCCCCAGCACTGTAAAATCAAGCCAACGCCATGGCTCTGAGCCTGGAAAGCCACAACCTCATGATGAAGTTACAATGGGGTATCATGGCCATCAGATCTAACATCCAGGATCATGATGAGAAGGAGTGACTTGAATGAGACACCAAGAACTTCCTACCATGAGAGAAAAAGATAAAGAGGTAGGAAGCTCTACATTCTGAAAACATGAAGAGTTACCTTCCACAAAACAACCAGGGGGATTATTCAAAAATGCAAACTACATCTTACAATTCCCATGATTAAAAGCCCAGGCTGGTGTAGCTCAGTGGATTGAGCACAAGCCTGCAAACCAAAAGCCACCAAATTATTCTACACCCTTTATTCTAAGGGTTTCCCACTACCCTTAGAATAAAATTCAAGTATATCCTACCTTGGTCTCGAGGTGCACTGCCAAGTTCCCCAACATCATGCCTTAGTATCGCTCTGGTTCCCACTACTCTGGCAACACTGGCCTTCTGGCAGCTTCCTCAACTAGCCAAACTCGTCCCTACCTCAGGTCCCCTTGCGCTACCTATTTCCTCTTAGCCTAAAGTGCTTATGTCTGACTCCATCTGGACATTTGAGTTGAGGCCAGAATAGCATCTCTAACCCATCCAAAAACCCCCTATATCATCCTATTTTATTTTCTCCATAACACCTATCATTAACTTTTTTTAAACAGCTTTGTTAAGATATAATTCACATACCTTACAATTCTCCCATTTGAAGTACAGCTTTTATTATATTCCAGCAGCTTGGACTATAGTTGCAGAGCTGTGCAAGCAGCACTACAGCCGATTTAAAAACATTTGCACCACCCACCCTCCCCCCAACAACCACACCTATTAGCAGTCACTTCCCATTTCTGCCTAACCCCCTCCCTCCCGGGATTAGGCAAAGCACTATTTTCTGGCTCTACAAATTTGCCTGGTCTGGACATTTTAAATAAATGAAACTACACAATATGTAGTCCTTGGTGACTGGCTTTTTTCATCGGGCACGTTTTAAAGTATCACCCATGTGCAGCATGTACTTCATTTCTTTTTATTGTCAAATAGCATTCCATTGTACGGATGCGCAACATGTACTTATCCCATTTATCAGTTGATGACCATTTGGGTTGTTTCTGCTTTTTGGATACTATGAACACTACTACTTCTACGCACAGTCAGGTACGAGTTTTTGTGGGACATTTGTTTTCATTTATCATAGTTATACACCTAGGAGTGGAATTGCTGGGTCAAATGGTAACTTTACGTTTGACCATTTGAGGAATGAAAAGACTGTTTTCCAAAGTGGCTAGATCATTTTTACATTCCCACTAGCAGTGTATACTTCTCAACTCTCACCAACACTTGTTATTATCTGTCTTTTTTATTACAATTATTCCAGTGAGTATAAAGTAGTATCTCACTTTGATCTTGATTTGCATTTCCTTGGTGGCTAAAAATGTAGAAAATCTTTTTGTGTGCTATTGGACACTGTGTATCTTCTTTGGACAGCTATTTATTCAAATTCTTTGCCTATTTAATTGGGTTTTTTAAATTATTGAACTGTAAGAATTCTTTACATATTCTAGAGTCCTTTATCAGATACAGGATTTGTAAAATTTTCTCTCATTCTGTGGTTTGTCATAAACATTTTTAAAAATATTTTATTTATTTATTTTTGAGAGAAGAGAAGTGAGGAAGAGAGGGAGAGAAACATCAATGTGTGGTTGCCTCTCACGTGGCCCCCACTGGGGACCGAGCCCGAAACCCAGGCATGTGCCCTGACTGGGAATCGAAATGCGGTTGTTTGGTTCACAGGCTGGCACTCAATCCACTGAGCCACACCAGCCAGGGCTGTTATAAACTCTTTTTAATGGGCAATTTATTTTCATTTTATTTTTAAACTGATTTTATTCAAAAAATGTTTTCATTGTAAAACTTTCTTGATGGTATTCTTTGAAGCACAAAAGTTCTTAAGTTCAATGATGTAGTAGCTGACCTTTAAAATTAATTTCTAACTGAAAGGTAAACTATTTAAGAAGCAAGATCAATCTGTCTTGTTCACCACCATATCCTCAACACAGCAGAGTGCCAAGCACACAGTAGGTACTCAATACATACTGTTGAACAAATAAGTATGTAAAGCCAGAAGAGGAAAGTATTGTGATGGACTAGGAGAAAGGTCTTCTTTGTGAGGAGACAGGAGTGAAAGTGAGACAACATCTGGAATCATTTCTGGTCTAGAAAAGCTATTAAGAGAGAAAAAATGTAGTCTTCCATAGAAGAATGGGGAAAAGGCATCCAGCGTACTAGATCAGACATAGCTGCAAGTGCACATCAACAATAATAAACTCCCTCATCTGAATCCTCGAGCAGTCATCCTGTCTTTTCTGCCACTCTGGAGAGCCAAAACCAGACCAATAGCTCAGGACAGGGCCCATCCCTGGCAGAGGTGCCAGACCACAAGGGGGAAATTTTTTCCAGAGTCCTCATCTTAGTGCAACATCCCTGAGGCGGGCTCCAAGTTCCTTTGTTGTTGCTCCAAGTTCAGTTGTTCAGAGCTGCTGGGGCTTATGTGTCAGTACGGCTGACAAGTAGAGGCTTTACTAAGGAAACAGAAGAGAGCTGGTTCCCTACTTCTTTCACCTAGCCTTTGCGAAGAACAACAACAAATCTGAAAAGCTGAATGTCCAAGCCAGTGTACCTCATCAAAGCACCTCAGGGATCCTGGACTTGATTGCTGAGGGGAGGCATTTCACCAGCCAAGTAAACAGGGTGGAGGTATGGTATGGGACCTCAAAGTTGGCTGAGTTCTGAAAAAGGTAGACAATTAAGACAACTAGAGTAGGGAGGTGGTAACCTAACAGAGAAGTAAGAATGTAGAACAGAGGTATGGGGACATACCAGTTTAGCATCAAAGAAAAGGGTCCAAAGTCAAGGGCCCCTGCTTTCCATTCCCTGCCTTCTGCTATGTCCCCTTTCATGACAGGACAGGAGGGAGGAGCAGAAGCATGTGCTCACACACACACAGAGTTGCATCTACGAGAGTAAATAAATATTCATGAACCATTCGGTGTGTGAAAAGCAAGGACAGAGAATAACAAATGGTGCCAATTAGAAAGAAAGAGTGGTATCTTCCTTCTTCTTCGGTATCTATTTTTAAAGTGCCTGAAGAAACAATAAAGGATTACTTGCTAAAAATATTGTGCTTAACCCTCTCCCCAGTGGCAGCGTCCCTCTCCTATGCTCGGTGACAACAGGCAAACTCTTCTGCCACCGTAGTGGGTCTAACATCTCCCTAGTAGCCTCATTTTGCATCAGAAATTCATCCTGGGTGCCTGCCTCCAGAAATAAGGAGATAATTTTCTTCTGAGAAGCATTCTGGGCCCAGGACCACAAGCTGATGGATACTCACTCCCTCAAAGATTTCTCCCCCTTAGGAAAGGGGGTGGAGCAAGCGAATGAAGAACCCCAAACTATCTTCTCCAGGGAACAAAGTCCACATGATGACGGGAGTGTTTGACAAGAGTCGTTTAGTGGGATTAACATGGAGTGTCTTATCTCCTTCCTACTCCTGATACACACCCTGATTTTCCTGCTGGGGGTGGATCTAACCTACAGCACATGAAAATAAAGACAAAGAATAAGGCTGATTATCACTCACAGCAGAAAAGACAATAGGAGCCCAGATATCTAGCTCTCACTCTCTCTCAACCCGTCTCTCCTCCCTTCATCTTCTCTCCATCTCCATTCTTCCCTCTCCCCATCTGCTCTGCCTCTCAATCTCTCTGTCTATATCTGAGTGTCTGTCTGTCTCTCTGCATTTATCATCACTTGGCACGGCACGGTTGTTTAGAGCTTGGCTTTTTATCACGTTGCCTAGGTTCCTGTCTTAGATCTAACCACAGTCTGGCTATGTGATCCTAGAGAAGCACTTGACCTCCAAAGACCTATTTCCTCATCTATAAAATGTAAATGATAATCATATTCATTCCTAATAGTACTTACTTAGACAGAGTCAATGAGAAAATGTATGTAAACCTCTTAGTTCAGTGTCTGGAATACTGCAGATACTGTGGTTATTTCTAAACATTCTTAATGCCTTAGTCTGGATTTTAAACATATCAAGGGCAGTAAATATGTCAAATACATCTTTCTATCTCCTTAAAATGTAACAGAGTTGAAATTTAGCAAACACTTGTCATACAAGCTGGCCTCTGAGTCTGTTTGTGACCAGTGAGGTGAGCAGCGCTGGCAGCATCTGCCCCTCCCTTCATTAGAAAAAGGTGAGAATAAATTGGGGAGTAAATAGGCATGGGCAGTATTTGCAGCTTCTCAAGTCATGCCCTATTGATTTTCAAAAGTCACTATTTAAAACAACTGGTAAAGATAAACCATTTTTTCACCAAGACAATCAGAGCATTTTATAGGGATAATCTCATCTCTCCCCATCACCCCAGGAGATGTAAGACAATATTCACTACTTCCAGGTAAAAGTTCAGAGAGGGCAAGAACTTAGGCCAAAGTTCACTGTGCAAGTCAGTGGGACCCAGGTGCTCCTGGCCTCTGAGGCCCTCTGCATCTGTGCTTCCTGTAGGGCTTCCCAGCACAGTTCTTTTAGGATGTTTAGCAGATGAAATTACTTCTTAACAACACACCCATGGCATCCAGCACTATTCCAAAAAGCTTCTCTCCTGGTGGAAAGCCCTTAGCCATGACTGCTATCCAGCTTAGTGCCGCCCTTCCAGGTTTTCATCAAGAATCGCATTTGCCTAGTCCAGAGATGCCACCCAGAGAGGGGAGGGAGCAGGGCAAGGAAAGAGCCCCTTCATACTGCGGAGACATGGAGCTATCTGTCCGAGTATACGTCTGTCCCACCATAACCCATTCCATCCTAATGTGTTTCCCACATTCCACCAGCCTTCCCTAATAGAGCTTGTCCACTCACCTAGTCACAGTACACAACATTGCACCCAAGAAAAGAGGGGAAGGGAGGAGAGCCAGAAACTGTGAATGTGAATAATGCTGATGTCCAAGCAGAAAGAGACAGTCTCTGTGAGACACAAGCTGAGTCAGCACACCTCCTCCTAAAGACCACCCTTGGACAAGAGCTTCTTTTGCTGGGTATAGCTCAGTCAGTCATCTCTTGGACTCACCCTGCACTGCACTGGGTATTGAACAGATAGATGGGACACAAGAGGTACAAGCAGTATGTGTCATCCTGGAGGCTACAATAAGAGCTTGCTGTCACATTAGGTTATGGTGGGGGATTAGCAAAGGTGGATAGACTTCTCCCTTGCCCCAGAGAACAGGTTCCAACAAAAGACTGGAGAGTTGAAGGCCAAGGCAAACACTAAGTTTCTCTTCCACCTTACATAACCAGCAGGCTTACATGTTTAGCCTGTCCTCTTGTCACTGAATAGAACAGCTGCATTTCCAGAACTCCGGAAGAAGTACTGCTCTAGGCAGATGGGAGGTAAGATCCAGGCACAAGCACAGAAAGAGAGAAATGTGCTCTTTAGACCCTGGATTACTTAGTCCCAAGCAAGGCTGACAATGTACCACCAATTCTCCCCTTTCCCATGCATGCTCAAGGCCTTTCAGACCTAGGGAATCAGGCATGGTCCCCTAAGCAAGACTGCTACTCCCACTTCCACCCCCACATCCCCCCACAAAAACAAAAAGGAAAATCTGCTGAGCACTGCTTGCTCTTGGGGTCCAGGATGGAGGTAGGGGAGGGCAAAGGGTCTAGACAAGCATGAGCTGGAAAGGGAGGAGATGCCTCTGACAAGAACAAAGGCGGTATTAGACACGGGAATTACAACTGGTTCCCTCAGACGCTATTCTTCACAAAGGGGATTCCAATGAAGCGGGCAAATTAAACTCCTTTGTGCCTGACACAATGGCAGCAGTGGAAGCTACAGTCGGAGCAGCTAGGAGAGCCAAGGTAACCACAGGACATGGCAGTGGGAAACGGGGAAAAGAGAAGCGGGGCGCAGTTCATAGCTCAGTTCACAGTGGGCCTTGGTTTCACCTTCTCTGATTAGAAACCAAGAAATCTTACTTCCTTCCCTTGGGGATAGTGCCTTTTTAGGTATGCCAGAGTTGAGAAATGTCATCAAGAAGATTTTTTTTTTCCGCCCCCTTCTGAGATATTCATTTCCATCTAGGGATGAGTGAGATCGCTTATTGATTCCCTCTGACCTGCCTGGTTAGCAATTCAACAGGAAAACACCTCCCACGGCAAAGTGAAAGTAGGATTTGAGAGGTTTTCCTTCTGGCTGACTCCCATGTAAATGAGCTGCCTGCAGTCTGACTCACAAGAGCTCAAACAGAAAAACGAACAGGAAAAAAAAAAGCAGAGTTCGAAGGTAAGAATGAGGCTTGCCTATCAGATGGGACTTTCATGCACCTAAACCCAGCATGCTGCCAGGGACTTGACACAGGCACCACCTCCCGGAAGAAAACTTAGGAAGGAAAGGGACAGTAGCACTCCTCTCCAGCAAGGAAGAACCTCAGATTTCTAGCCCTCTTCTAAAATGATGATACGAATGTCAGTTAACTGGCTGTAGACCCGAGACTGTGACCTATGTTTTCAGACTCTTGTGTTCAGGACTAGATCAGAATCACTCTCTGGATCAAGACCCCCTGCCTGGCCTCCCACCCCATATCCATGGCTAGAGTTAGTAGTGGGAGATGGTTGGGAGGGACCCTGGGCTCCCTCCCTTAGCTGCTGACCCAGGAAGCGTGGCAGTCCAAGAAGGCAACCCCGAGCTCTCTGGCTCCACGGACAATGAATGCTCTGCACAAAACTGGGCCCCTAGCAAAGTACCAAGGCACCCATCATCCTAATGGACTTGGTGAGTACCATGGCTGCAGTCCCCAGAGCACCAGGCCTTCTCCCTTCCCAGTCCCTGGACTGCAGGGTCCCCATAGGCAGCAGCCACCCTAGGTGACCATTTGATCCAAACATTAAAAAGGAACACATCAGTCCATTCACTGTGGAGAAGCAGTCATTTTATTTCAAACCTACACATTATGCATCCCTGCTGGAAAGAAAAAAGACAGAAAAACACTTGTACCTAGTTCCCAACCCTAAGAAGCTCTCTGCTCCTTCTCCTCCCTCTTCCCCTTGAGGCTGGACAGCTCCAGATGCATCACTGAGTTCCAATGATTCACTCTAATGATAATGTACACTCAGAACAAATCACGGACTCTGATTGATTTAGGAGGCAACTTGTACAAATACCTGTAATCTAGTTCTAATCTTGTTTGTTTCCATTCCAATTATCCTGCATCAATGGTTTAAAAATGGGAACCGTCTGGTGCATATATCCAATCCATTTTAATGGAGGATAAATCTGGGTTATTGTGACCCTTTCCTCTTTTAGGCTTGGGACAGCACCCGCCGTCTCAAGGCACTGATTGGGCCGAATCAGCTCTAACTCTATTCAACTCTTCAAGGATTCAATTAATCATAAAGCCAATTCCATTCTGGGCTCCATCTGTCTTGTCTCCTTTGGGGACTAATAATCACTCACTGTGTGTTTTTACACACTAGTTGAACTGAAATTAAGACTGATTTCGCCATGGAGCACTCAGGAAGAAAAAGCATTTCTTAGAAGAAAATTTCAAAGCTATTTTTGTGTTCAGTTTGAGTAAAGATATTATTAAATAAACAAAAGGACATTTTTAAAAACTTCAAAATTCTTGACATTCTGAAAAAACTCCTGCCACCCAAATCCTAGGAAGAGGGCAGCCCCTCAGGAGAACTAGACTCTCTCAATGCTGGATCGGACAACAGAAGCACTCAGTTTCTCCTTCAGCATCAGCAAAGCACAGGTACCAGCCCCACCCCACCCTCCACCAAAAAAAAAAAAAAAAAAACCATAAGGAAAAAAAATGAAAAAGGAAAGAGAGGAAATAAGGAAAAACATTTTGAATCAATTTGATATCGATACATTCTTTTAAAAAGTCTAATTAGTCACCTATCCTGGGGCTAGTGGACAATTTAAAATTTGGAATTATTTTTATTTTAAATTATCTATTAGTGGGGAGAAGGAGATGGGGGAAGACAGGCACCATACTCTTTGCAGTGTTCAGGACATCTGGACATCTTAAGCTGTCCCTGAGGATTTTAGATCCCCACAGCCCCCTAAAGGGAAGAAATGTGGCCTTTGTCTTCTGAAAATAGCCTGGCTCTCCCAGCATTAAAGTGGCTGCCCTGGCAAACACTGAAGTTGGAGCCCCCTTACCCACCCCAGTCCCTCTACCCCCGCCCCTCTGAAGATCAGCTCTCTACCAAGAACAAGAATACAAATGGGTCACAGCCCGACCAGTCAGCCACCTGGGTCTGGAAGCATTCCCAACTTGTCAGCAGGTTTCGGTATTTAGGCAAGTTTATTATTTTTACTTTTCACAGTTGCAAAGACAAAGCACCTGGTCATCTTCAGAGTCCAAAGTGCCTAGTGACCAAAATGATTCCAACGCAGTGCAGGGGAAACACTGCAGTCAAGGAGATCCTGCATGTGACTGCTGTACTGCCTTAACAGATTTTAAACAAAAATTCTGAACTGCACACACTCCCAAACAAAATTAACAACACAGTCATCCAAACATATCATCAAAGATACTTTGTGAGACATACTGACTTGAAAAAGCCATCAGTAATCACTTCTTAGACACAATAATCAAATACATCCTTCATTTAAACAATAAATTGTTAAGGTCTTAGACCTTGCCTAAGGTCTAATTAATTGGAGCACTGGCATTTTCGAACATTGGTCAATGCACACAGTACCCCAAAAGCTTCTGCCTGAGTCATTCTACACTTACTAAAAACAAAAGTCTCCTCCTAAGAAGCTCTTTATGTACTGATAAATAATGATATCCTGGATATCTTGTTAAAGGAAAAACCAAATTGTAGAATCATATACTACAAGTATATGTAGTAACCCACATTTTGTGAAAAATAGGGAAAACACATTCTATGGATGTACGTGCTTGTCTAGGTGTGAATCTTTCCAGAAGACACTGGCAACACTGGTTGTCCCGAGGAAGAGAAGGTGGACGGCCCAGGGATGGAGTGAAGTGCTTTTATCATGGACTTTTTGTGCCCTTTGAATTTTGAGCCATGTGAATATATTTTCAAATCAGAGTTGAAGACATAAAATTTAAATGTAAGTAAATCACCCCATAGACACGAATCTGAAAACTTACCAAAATATTACAGAGACATAAGGCTACATTCCATGGGGAAAACAAAAATCTTACACTCTCTTGGCCATGCAATTTTAGTGAACCTGTGAGTTCAGACTTCCAAGAACACAAGGCCGAGATTAGCCACAGCGAGAGAGATGGTCATTATGAATACCTGAGGAGAGTCCTTAGTGTCAAAGCAGGGAGGGGCAGGGGAAAGTAGAGGGAGGGAGGGTGGGAAGGCTGAGCAAATTTGTATAAGACAGCCATTGCCCCAAATTAAGACAAATTTGCCCCAAATTTGTATAAGACACCCAGCACCAAGGTATCATCTAGCTTGGTACGCCCTCCTACAGCTTTTCACCTTTGCAAAAGGTGAAACTGCAAAGTCCATTTTATGTTACAGGGCTGGGGAAGGGGCTTTATCTGAATTTGGTAGGAACATGTTGTTCCAGATCCCAGTAGGTCTCTGACTGGGCAGGAGATGCTACCTGAAGGCCATATCTTGGCCTGAAAAACCAGAGCTTCTGACTCATCTTCTCATGCTGGCTGCCAGCTAGCTGGCTCTGTGGTGTTGAACAAATCACTTCGACAGAGGCACTGATGGGGATTTGAGGCTCCTTTCCATTCAACTACTCATCACCATCCATAGCTCTCTGGCAAAAGCATCCGGGCAACAGGGAATTTGTGTTAAATACCACAGGTATGTATTGGGGCTTGCCTCTTCTTGTCTTCTTTCTGGCTAAGAACTGCCCAGTAAGTTTACTACTGGGCCCACTTTCTGCTTGGCCTTTGCTTCTCTTTGAATCTTAGTGCCCACCCCAATGTAGATATAAACTTACCCCAATGAGTTTTCCACCAAGACAATGAGAATTGTAAAAAAACACCCCTTCAGAATGGAGGTACCAGAGTGACCACTGTGAGGTAAAGTATCTCAGGATGCCCCAAGAAATCCCAGTTTAAGATTAACCGGAAACCCTACTGGGGCAGCCTTTATCCTCAACTCCTTGCCATGAAAACTTAAATGGTCTAACCACAAGTAACACGGGGAGGACTCCTGGGATTTGGGCAGGTGGCTTGCATTTTATTTTTCATACACTTTCCAGCTGCCTTTTTAAAAGAGCCTTCATCCCCCTTTATCATTCCTATTTTCTGGGTGTTCTACAAAGGGAAGGCTCCATAATAGCCTAAATTTCCCTGTGCTTGCCAGTCAAAGAGAGCAGGAAGCCTGAGACATTCTGCATTCTGGTATATTGGCCAGATGCTCTGGATGAGGCTGGGGCACCAGGGCCCAGCTATAATCCTTTCCGGGCAAGCCTGCCTGAAGTAACTGTGGGACCAAAGCAACTGATTAAATGCAGTATAAAAGCTGAAATGAGATAAAAATAAATTAGCTTTAAACCTCAAGTTTGTATAGGCAAATGAAATGCAATGGGGGCTGGGAGGCAGCCTGGGAAGTCAGTCTCAGAGATTTCTCTGAAACAAAGGGATTATGAATTGTCTAATACAAGGAAATCCTTCTCTTCCACAGCCGTATGACAGCCTTTTACCCAGCGCAGTTCGTTAAACATTTCACCGGCATTCTGAGATAATGGGATGTAGCCAACTTCCTGAAAGAGCCTTGAGACTCCCTCCTACGGACTCTACCCAGAACAAGCAGCACAGGCTGCAAAGCATGGCTGTCATCAGAGCGGGACAGGGTTGGTATTTCCTGACCTCTTTCCGCACCTGCCCTCCTCCTACCCTTTATGGATGCTCCTCTTAAAAAAAAAAAAAAAAAAAGACTACTGTTACCAGCAGAAGAAACGCTGGGACAGAAAACTTCTAACTGATCAGAATTCAATAAATGAAATAGTCAAACACTTGATGAAAGGGAGAAATGAGGAAGTACAACAAAACAAGTTTCCCTATCTATTACCTTGTGACTTAAATTTCATAGGAAAAACAAACCAGAGCAGCAGAGTCTAAAACATGCTTGCCCAGTCTGACCAGGCCTATTTCTGAAAAGATTGGTCAGGGTTCATTGCCAATAGGCAGAAGCCTGTAGGCATGAAATTCCTAAAGAGGCTCAATTCAGTCAATGCCCATTAGACACCTCCCTAATGTATACGTGGACCATGGAAGGAAAGAAAGGGACAGAGCAAAGTTTTACCACTTTATCTCCTGACTACCTCTCAGACTATTGTGTATGGGAGCTGGCCTGAATAAGGAGACTTTTTCATAAATCCTACCTCTCCACCCCCCATCTCATTTAGTGCAACCTCAAAATATAAAAGTCAAGAGCTTATGTAAATGATGAAGAAAAAGACTACAGTCCCTACTTGAGACACTTAGAGGCATGGCCCTTGCTGTGGGAGTCTGTTGACTTTCCAAACTATAGAAAGTACATGGGCTTTGACATTAAAACTCTGGGTTTAATAACCTTCCCACAAATTATCTGAGTGCCCTTGGACAAGTACCCTCTTCCATAAAGCCAGAATGCTGTTACTCACCCCAAGAGTTATTGCAAAGATTAAGTAAGACAATATATGTGAGGCCCCTGCTCCTAGCAGGCTCCTTTTCCACAACCAGCCTTTCTCGTACCCACACTGTACCTGGCCCAGGTTAGTACACTCCTCCCTAGTACACTATGCTCTTCAAGTCTTGCCAAATCTACAGAAAAGAAACTGAGTCACCGGTATTTTCTCAGATTATCTTTTCAAATCTCAACAAAATAGACAACAGATATCAGAAGGATAACTAGATATAATTAGATATTCAAGAGGCAGAGAAAAATGACAGCATCAGGAAAAATTAAGAAAGTTGACCACTCCAGACTTTTGCTGAAAGGATAACTAGAGGAAACTGAGCCCCCAAAAGAAAAAGTTGGCAAAGAAATTAGTAACCATACTGATATGTACAAATATTAGCATCAATTATGATAAAGCTGAATAACTTATGAAGTTGGTTAAGAATAAGGTAGAAACAAAATATTAGCCAACAATCCCAGGAAGAATGGAAACTGTACCAGGTAGAGGGGGATAATGGGGGGAAAACTAGGACAACCGTAATAGCATAATCAATAAAGCATATTTCTAAAAAGAACGGAGACTGAGGCAATTTAAGTGGCAGCACTCTCTTTGAAGACAGGAGCAGGGCAGGAAGGCCTGCTACCAGTGTTCTAATAAGCACCGGAGGTAAGGTACTAGACAATGTAATAAGAAAAAGACAATTGAGAGATAAAGATTAAAAAGAAATAAATTGTTGTTGCTTTTATGTGATTCGACTGTTTAGAGAGAACATCCAAGAAAAAATTAACTATTAAAAGCAATAAATTTGTTAGATACAAAATCACACACCACTATAACAAATAAAAAAAATGAAAACTTGAAAAGGATCCTATTTGCAATAACAAATTCTTAAAGATAACAAAAACACACTTAAAAATAACAACAAAGATTCAATACTTATATGAAGAAAATATGAGCCTTTATTGAAAGATTTAAAAATATCTAACTGAAAAGATATGCCATGTTCATGGGTGGGAATAATTTTGTAAATATGTTATTTCTTACAAATTAACTTATAAATTTACTACAACTCTACTGAAATATCCAGAGATTTTGTGTACCCTGACAAAGCGTGCTTAAAGTCTATATGGAAGGTTAAAGGGCCAGATATATCCAAGGCAATTTTATAAAAGAAAAAAGGATTTATTTTTATCTGATATAAAAACTTATAAAACTACAGTAATTGAAACAATATGAGATTGGCGCAAGGATTAAAAAAAGACATCGATGGATCAGAATACAACCATATAAATAAGGGAACTCAGTACATGGTAAAAGAACCATTGTAATTCACTGGGGAAAAGATAGACTACAAACTACAAGGTGCCAAGAAAACCAGTTAGCCACATGGTAAAAACTAAAATTAAATTTATATATCGAAGCATAGAAAAATAAATTTTAGAATAAAAATCTAAGTGTTAAATCTTTATATTCTTAAAAGACAATACCTTTATAACTCCAAGACAAGGAAGAATTTCTTAAAACATGAAGACAACAGCCCTGGCCAGGTGGCTCCCAACAGCCCACTGGGTTGGAGCATCGTCCCACACACCACAAGGTTGTGGGTCCGCTTCCAGGTCAGGGCACACACCTGGGTTACCGGTTTGATCCCTGGTCGGGGCACATACAGGAGGGAGGCAATGGATCAATGTTTCTCTCTCTCTCTTTCCCTGCCTCCCTCTCTAAAAAATCCATAAACATAATACTCAGGTGAGGATTTAAAAAAAAAACATGAATAAACTATAAATAAAAAGATTGATAATTTTGATTTTATAAACATACTTTAAGACATGTATAACAAAAGGCAACATATGTAATGTTGGATGAACAACCACATACCCAAAGATATTTGCTATGCACACAATTGACAAAAGGTAAGTATCCAGACTATATATATCAAAAAATATGTATGCTATATGTAAATATAACAGAACATATAATATATAAAAATGCCTACTAAGCAAATAAGAGACAATAGAAAAATGGACAAAAGATAAGAAGAAGTGATTTTTAAAGCAGCAGCCCTGATGACACGAAAACATACGAAAATGCACTTAACCAAAGAAATTAAGGAAAAGGAAGACAAACAAGGAGAATGGGAGAAAGGGAGAAAATTTCTGAGCAATATGTACAGTACGATGTCAATTATGGAGGGGTGAAGGATACTTAGCCTCCAACAGTCGTCAGGGAAGAGTGGACTAAAAAGAAGAATGAGACAGTGTTTCGTATTCATCATACTGGCAGAAACTAAAATACATACATACATATATACACACATTTTTACTATGAAGACAGACACATATGGTAAATTATTAAAAATAGATATAGCACACCCAGAATTCAGAACAGTGTATTTTCTCTCCTTCTGTGGGAGAAGAAAGGAAATTGAATTCGAAAGGATTATGTAAGATCTTCAACTGTATCTAATATATTATGTCTTTTAAAAATCTGAGGCAAATAGAGCAAATTTTAGTTTATTAAATGTGGGTAATGAGTACAAAATACTCTAAATTTTTCTGTGTGTTTGAAATACTCCATGAATTTATATTTCAACATATTTTTTAATCCTCACCCAAGAAAATGCTTATTGATTTTAGAGAGGAAAAGAGAAAACATAGATAGGTTGCCTTCTGTATGCACCCGGACCAGGGATCAAACCCACAACCTAAGGTAGGTGCCTTGACCGGGAATCAAATCTGCAGACTTTTGGTGTACTGGAGGGCACTCCAGCCAACTGAGCCATCTGGACAGGGCAAAATATTTCATATTTTTGAAATAATAATAAGAATAAGAAACATTTATATACTCTTGACGTTGAAAAGGCTTCACTAAGTATATCATACAAAACAGAAACCATGAAATAACAGATTAACAATTTTGTCTAAATAAACATTACTAACTTCCATATAAGAAAGTGCCATATTGAAGGTTGAAAGGAAAAAAATAGTGGAAAAAATGTTTGCAACACTAAAGGTTAATCCCTAAAATAGAATGAGCTCTACTATTTTCAACAGCACTCTGGGATATTAGCTGTTCTACAAAACGAATTCAGTCAACACATAGTTCATTAGAAGGGCTAGTTTCTGAGGTCCCTGTATGAAATTTGTTCTGACCCAGGTCCCTCCTGCAAACTAGCTGGCAGATAGTCTAGGCTACACCTTTGTTAAATTTATTAATTTCCTTCTAGTTGCTATAACCACAACCACCACTATTCTTGAGAATGGGCTTAGGTTTGAGCTTCTGCATACTCCGTTAATAAAGTCAGTTCCACTGGTAAGAGATTAGGAGCTATGTTTTATGACCTTGCATCTCCCCTGGGCAAAATCTCTGAGCTGGGGCTGCTGGAGGCTAGGAGTTGAGACAACAAAAAGCTTCTCTCTGAGTGACATCAGGATTCTAGGAATTGAGTGCTCAGTGGGTTGGATGACAGCACTCACAGGTCCCCCAGCATGCAACCACTAACTGCCTCACGAGCCAGGTCAAGGGCAATCAGGGCCCCCCACCCAAGCCTTGGGTGTTGAAGTGCTCCACACCCAATGTACAGCCTCCATTCCACAAGTGGGGTATGGGTAGAAGGAGAGCTGCCAATCTGGAACGCACTCACCCACTCACTCAGCAACAAGAAGCTCAGGGAAAGATGAGAAAAGCGAAAGTTCGCCTCCTTCAGGGAAGAAAGCCTTCCACATGAGACTGGGGGTAGAGGGAGTCTGGAGTCCCATGTTCTATGCGACAGCAATTTAGAGTGGGGTCTCTACCTCAATGAGCTGGAAGTGGGGAAGGAAGGTGCTGTCTTGGTTCAAATAACACAGACTCTTACTCTGCTAGTGAATTTTTCTAGACTTCCTTGAATAGGTGTCTATTTTATGTTTCCACTTAGGACCATTTCCAGAGGCTTTAATTCTTTTAAAATAATAATAATTTTCACTAGTTTCACTGGGTCAGCAAAGCTCCTCACACTGTCATGCGGGAAGTCAGTCTCTCCCATGTCACTTAAGCATTATGATGAGCAAGTGTATACTCTGAAAAACCAGTAGTAATACATTAAAAAATGAAAACAGGAAGAGAGACACTGAGGCCTAGCAGGCGGTAAGAAGAAAGTAGGAACGAAACAGAAAAGCTCATGCTGGCTGCGTCTTTACTAGATTCTATAGTTCTACTCTTTTCTTTCCTCAAAAAGATGAATTATCCTCCTTCCAATAGCTTCAGCCACAAGTATGCACTGGAGAAACCCAGCAGATAGGGAGTACCTCCAACTCTGTGGCGCATGGTGCTTTCTTCCATGGGATACACATGGAACCAAAAAAGAAGTGTCAGGAGATGGAATCATGGTGGCAAGTACTGTCTAGAACTAATGAAAATCATACCAGACTCTAGTTGTCAGGCCAAGAAACTAGGCTAAGAATATCAATAGCAAAGATGTTTTCCTTCTTTCTGCCAAGTACCATTCTTGGCACTTTGTGGCTAATCTATCAAAAATATCTTTCTAGATGTTTTTGTACCCACCTTTCCACAGCTTCACTATGTCTATAGACATGTCTTTCTTCTTAATCATTCTGCTTGGGGTTTGGTGGGATTCCTGAATCAGAATTCATGTCTTTCATAAATTTTAGAAAAGTATCCACCAAACCTCTTTATAATAGCCTCTCCCACATTCTCTTTCTCTTCTGGATCTCATTTAGACCTTTACATTCTACTCTCTCTGTCTCTTAACCTCTTTTTCATTTTTCAGTATTGTTTTCTATGTTGCACTGTGTAATTGTGTCTGACCAGTTGTTTAACTGATCTACTGAATTGCTAATGTGCAATTATTATATTTTTCACTTCTAGATATTCAATAAGTCTCTTACAAATCTTCCAGTACACTCATTTTTGATCATCTATTATGCTTTGCTCATACTTTTAATAAAATCTCTTACTTCAAACATTGACAGAATTATTTTATATTTTGTCCCCTTAGAATTTTACTACCTGTAGCTTTGCAGGTCTGATTATAGTTGCTGCTGTCTTTCATTCATGATGTTGTATTTTTTGTGTGTGCTTGTGGTGGTTTGACTGCGAGCTCATGATCATTGGAAATTTTTTCTTTGGAGATGCCTTCAGGCCTGGATTTAAGATGTGCTCCTCCAAACAGGATTTATATTTCTTTCTGCCAGTAACCTGGAAATTCTGTCAATTTGGAACTACATTAAATTTTTTCTTATGTAAAGTTTAATCTATAGACTAAGAGAGATGGAATAATAATCTTCCATGGGTCTGTCACTCATCTTTAAAAATTATGAAGTCAAAACTTCCAGCACACTGTGCCTCCTCACACAACCAAAATAAGGGCAACAACAATTTAGAAATGAAATAACAATCAGAACTGACAGAAAATTGAACTGTATGGAAGTCGGACAACCAAGGAGTTAAAATGGACATATTCATCCAGACTGGTAAGTAGGGCAGAGTCGGGCGGCTGGACGGAGAGGGGTCACGGAACAGGAAGTGGTGACACCGGGTGCAAAAGGCACCCCGGGCGCACAAGATGGCAGCATAGGGAAAGCACAGGTAGTGGCTGGCAGACCCAGCGGGGCGGTGATTGTGAAGCAAGGCACTATGTGCAAGGTGCTCCCATATTCACACACAGATAAACCAGGCAAAACTGGGGAGCAAAACAGACTGCACAACCCAGAGTCCCAGCACCAGGAAATAAAGCCTCAAAACACCAACTGAAAACACCTATCAGGGTAGAGGTGCCAGGAGAGGCTCCCAGTTGCACAGGTGAATTCGTCAGAGAGACCCACAGGGTCCTAGAAAGTACACAAAACCACCCACATGGGAATCAGGAACAGAAGGGCCCAGTTTGCTTGGGGGAAGCTGTGGAGGTGACTGAAATCAACAGAGCGGAGCAAGTGCCATTGTTCCCTCTCAGACCCCTCCCCCACATACAGCGTCACAACCCAGCCACTTGGTTGCCCCACTCTGGTGAACACCTAAGGCTCTGCCCATCATATGTAACAGGCACAACAAGACAAAAAAATGGCCCAAAGAGAAGAACAGATCAAAGTCCCAGAACAAATACAACTAAGCGATGAAGAGACAGCCAACCTATCAGATGCACAGTTCAAAGCACTGATGACCAGGATGCTCACAGAATTGGTTAAATTTGGTTGCAAATTAGATAAAAAACTGAAGGCTTTGCTAAGTGAAACGAAGGAAAATACACAGGGAACCAATAGTGATGGAAAGGAAACTGGGACTCAAATAAATCGAGTGGACCAGAAAGAAGAATCAACCAACCAAACAGAAAAGAATGAAGAAACAAGAACTCAAAAAAATGAGGAGAGGCTTAGGAACTGCCAGGACACCTTTAAACACTCCAACATCTGAATTACAGGAGTACCAGAAGAAGAAGGAGGAAGAGCAACAAGTGGAAAACTTATTGGAACAAATAATAAAGGAGAACTTCCCCAATCTGGCAACGGAAACAGACTTCCAGGAAATCCAAGAAGCTGAGAGAGTCCCAAAGAAGTGGGACCCAAGGAGGAACACACCAAGGCACATCAGAATTACATTACCCAAGATTAAAATGAAGGAGAGAATCCTAGAAACAGCAAGAGATAAGGGGATAGTCACCTATAAAAGAGTTCCCATCAGACTGTCAGCTGATTTCTCAAAAGAAACCTTAGAGGCAAGAAGGGGCTGGAAAGAAGTATTCCAAGTCATAAAAGGTAAGCACCTACATCCAAGATTGTTCTATCCAGCAAAGCTATCATTTAGAATGGAAGGGCAGATAAAGTGCTTCGCAGATAAGGTCAAGCTCAAGGAGTTCATCATCACCAAGCCCTTATTACATGAAATGTCAAAGGGATTTATCTAAGAAAAAGAAGATAAAAACCGTGTATAGTAAAATGACAGCAAACTCAAAATCATTAACAACTACAGCTAAAACAAAAACAAACTAAGAAAACAACTAAAACAAGAAAAGAATCACAGAAATGGAGATCACAAGGAGGATTAGCAACAGGGGACTGGGAGGAGGAGAGAGGGGGAAGAGGCACAGACAGTAAGTAGCATAGATGGTAGGTAGAAAATAGACAGGGGGAGGGCAAGAATAGTATGGGAAATGTAGAAGCTAAAGAACTTAAGACACATGGACATGAACTAAAGGGGGAAATGTGGCTAGGAGAGGGTGTGCAGGGTGGAAGGGAATGAAGGGGGGGAAATGGGGCAACTGTAATAGCATAATCAATAAAATATATTTTTTAAAAAATTATTAAGTGAAGGCCAGTCCCATGTCATGTGTACTCCAACCTACTCACTTGCCCATTTCTTCTAGATACAAGTATAATGCAAAACTCAGAGATTGCAGCATCTTACCTATAAATTCTTCAGTATATTTCTCTAAAAGGACTCTCTTTTTTAAAAAACAATTATAATATCATTTCACATTAAAAATTTATTTTAACAATAACTCAATATTAACAAATGCCAAATAATTGTTTAAATGGCCCCAATTATCTCATATTTTCAATAGACTGCTAATAAAGATCTATATATTACACTTACACTATATATAGTCAAGATCTATATATAGTATAAGTGTAATTAGTTGATACTTAAGTATCTTTTAATTTATGGGTTTTATTCTCTCCATTTTCCTTGGAATTTAGTTGTTGAAAAAACCAGGAGTTCTACAGTTTCCAACAGTCTGATTTGGACTTTGCTGATTACCGGTCCATTATATGGTTAACATACGTCCTGTCTCTAGTACTTCCTTTAAACTACACGTTGGATCTTGATCAGATTCATATTTGATTTTCTATCAAGAGGACTTCATGGGTGGTGGTGTGTGCTTCTATCCCATGGTATGTCAGAGTCAGGTTCCCTAGGAAACACTCTAAAGATTTGTGGGCAGGAGCTTTACTGGGGAGTACTCTTGGGAACAATATCTGTGAGGGAGGAGGGAAGTGGATTAGACAACGGGAGAAGTTCAGCTGTGATGCAATCGCAAGAGAGCGCTCTGCTAATCCCAGAGGGAGTTCTGGAGCTAGGATGGTCTTTCAGGTTTGTCTCCTTTGAGGCAAGAGTAGAGGCCCTTTGAACCCCTGTATTATGTCACTGGAAGAAGGCTACCCCCAGAAAAGGGCCATAACCTTGGGGAAGGAAGCTCCCTTCTAGATTAAGTCTTGGAAATTGTACCAAGGGCCTTCTGTAGCTAACACTACCAGACCTGGGGGAATAAATGCCTTGGTTCTGAAGGGATAACTAGATATGCACATCGTCCACTACAAAGCATAAAATGTTTTATTAGAATTCCTTTTTGTGATGTTAGGAACCATTGACAATTATTACCAAGATCCATTATTTCATTAAAGATTACAAAATGATGATATTCTAATTCCATCACTCTTTTTTTGTTTATTTGTGGGTGGTTTTTTTGGCTGGAATTTCTCTATAAACTTCCCCACATTAACTACTGAGTACACCAATATCCCATTCATATTGGAAAAGTAGGATAAATGCTTTATTTTTTCTATTTATTTGCTATTTTTTATTATTAACTGGTTCTCTTCCTAGTACCCTTCAAAGATGACCAATGAGGTAGGTTGAATTTTTTTAGTATCATGCTGAACTTGAGAGTTTAAACATATTTGGTTTGCTTCTATTCACCACAGTTATTACCATTCTAGAAACTTGAAGTGTCCCGTCTATGTCCAATGGGAATCTTTTCAGGTTGAGCCCTGAGTCCTTTACCCAAGACCCTCATAATCTTTAAGAGATTCCTTGGTATGCAGGATCATTTTGCACATGTCTTATTCCATACTTGAAACCAGCCATTTTTCACAGAAAACGAAGTTCCCTTTAGTGAAAAATGCTATTTTAGAGGGAAATGGTATTTAGAAAATACAGTCTGGGAGTCAGAGTTGATTATTGTTATTAGGTTTATCTTTTTGTCCAGATCCTTTCAGTGGATAAAGCTAAAAAGCACACTTTTAAAATGCAAAAAATTATCATTGAGTTCATATGAATTCTTTGTTTAATTCAAAACTCGGAACTAAGGGGGATTTTACCCTGTCTCCAACTTTACATCAGTACCACCCCTTCTGTCATCTGAAAATCCTGATTCTTAGAGAAACCAGAATAATCACTCATCTGCTTTACCCCACAATACATACAACAGTCTCAGAATAACAACATGAACACTCATCAAAAGCAAGACTTCTGAAAAGTTTTGCAGGTTTTTGTTTTTTTTTTTTTTTACTTTAGAATATATCCCAATCACGATGGATAGTCAAAGTACTGGGTTGTAAAATCACACAAAATGTTTCTCCATGTGTGATTATGCCCCCCCAATTCTACTGATTCAAATGTTTCATTTTGCTCTCCCAATTTTAATGAATTTTTTACATTTTAATTGAATTTTTAAATTATATAAAATATCCACATGATTGCCAAGCCCCACTCTCTATAGTTACCTTTTATCTATTTTTTAAAATATAAGCAATATACATGATTAACAGCAGTCATTTGTACTTTACCTTCTTCTTTTGTTAACAATATATTACAATAGAAATATTCTACATTATCTTCCAATCAAGACGGTAGAGTAGGTAACATTGTACTTGCCTCCTCCCGCAATCACATCAAAATTTCAACTAAATTATAAAACCACCATCATTGAGGACCTCCTGAAGTTGAACAGAAGTCCTATAACTAAGAATATAAAGAGGAAGTGAGGAGAAGACTGGTACGAGAGGCGGAGATGAGAAAAGGGAAGGTCCCAAACCCATAGTGTAGCAATTAAGCATCAGGGAGGACATTTCAGCTGTGGAGGTTCCCCCTGAAGAGCAAGGGGTCCCAGCCTTACATTGGGCTCCACACCTGGGACAACAGTGCCAGGTAGAGGAGTCCCCATAACATCTGTCTATAAAGACCAGTAGGTTTTGTATCCAAGGGAAACAGAGGGCTCCTGGAGTCCCAGGTGTTCCTCTTGAGGGGCCCACACACACACTCACTTGTTAACAAACTCACTCACTCTGGGCTCCAGTACAGGGGCAGCAGCTTGAAAAGCGCCAGTGACACATGGGGAAAAACTGAATTGACCAGCTTCAGGGAGACAGCTGTAAGGGCAGGGGTCAGAACAACTCTCCCCAGTGACCAAAGTGTTGGCAGATGCCGTGGCTCTTTGTTGAACCCTTTTTTCAACCCAGCTGGCAGGTGCAGGTGGTGCTGAATCTGAGCTCTTCACCAATCTGGAAAACACTGTTCACCCTGCCCTGGTGATTCTCTGAGACCCAGCTCCACACAACCCATGTGTCTGTCAGAGCCGCTCCCAGGGGCTTTTTCACATAAACCTCCTATCTTAGCTTGCACTGTGGACTTTCCTAAAATCTCTCCAAGGTCCACAAACACCAAGCCGTGGCTGGCCTTGGTGTGGCCTGTAGGTCTTGCCAAGCTGCCCAAAGTCCAGCACAAGTGGCAATCAACCACAAATCACTTTGTAGGTCCCATCAAGTGGCCCCAAGCCAGGTGCAAATGGTGGCTGACCTTGGCCTGCACTGCAGCCCCTCCCAAGAGCTCCAGAACCAATACACTCAGTGGCTGGCATCACACCACACCAGAGCACTATCCAACCAGATCCCCAAATGACACACCCAAAGGACAGACTTGGCTGGCACCACAGCCTGGCTAAAGCAACTCCTGTTCCATGAGATCCATCCCCATGCAACAGCTTGTCCACTGTAGTCATGGCCAGCCCTCATAGCCAGTCAGTCTGAGAGTCATTCCTACCCACTGATGTGTCAACAGCAATCAAGGCTCAACTACAGCAGGAGGGTACTCACAGCCTACACAATGGACGCTCCTGGAACAGGGGCCGGGGTGAACAGGGGAACTGCACCATCAGTCCTCACAGGCCACCTACTACATAAGGCCACTCTGCCAACAGAGCAGGTCTATCTAATATATAAAAACAAACACAATAAGCCAATCAAAATGAAGAGACAACAATACAGGACTCAAATGTAGTAACAGAATAAAACTCCAGAAAAAGAACTAAATGAAATGGAGACAAGGAATCTACCAGATAGAAAGTTCAAAACACTGGTTATAAGGATGTTCAATGAACTTAGGGGAAGAATAGATAAACTCAAAACTTCAACAAAGAGATAGAAAACATAAAAAAGGATGAGTCAGAAATAAAGAATACAATACCTGAATGAATATCAGAGGCAATCAGCAGCAGAGTAGAAGAAGCAGAGGATCAAATTAGCAATGTAGAAGACAAGGTAGGTGGAAAACACCCAATCAGAACATCAAAAAGAAAAAAAGAATTAAAAATAAGAACAGGTTAAGGGACTTCTAATACAACAGCAAACACACCAACGTTTGAATTATAGGGGGTACCAGAGGAGAAAAGAGGGAGCAAGGGAATGAAAACCTATTTAAAGAAATAATGACAGATCTCTTCTGGTCAAGATGGAGGCATAGGTAGATACAGTTTGCTTCCTCGCACAACCAAAGGAAGGGTAACAACCTACTTAAAAACAAAATACAACCCGAACTGCCAGAAAATCAAACTGTATGGAAGTCTTACACCCAATGAATTAAAGAGGAAACATTCATTCAGACTGGTAAGAGGGGTGTCAACAGGCAGCCAGGGTGGAGAGTACGCATGGCAACGTGGCAGCTGGTGGACTGGGCTGTCCTACATTCTCATGCAGATAAACCAGAAGGAACAACTGGAGAGGAAGACAGACTGTGTAACCTAGGGTTCCAATGCAGGGAAAAGAAAGCTTCAAAACCTCTGGCTGTAAAAACCTGTGGGGGTTTCAGTGTCAGGAGAAACTGCCAGTCTCATAGGAGAATCTATTGGAGGGGCCCATAGGGTCCTAGAATGGTACACAAGCCCACCCACCTGTAAATCAGAACCAGATGGGCCCAATTTGCTTGTGGGTAGCAGGCAAAGAGACTGAAACTGGGGTAAGAGCCAAGTAAGCTAGCAAGTGACATTGTTCCTTCTCTGACCCCTCAACCATATACAGTGCCACAATGTAGCGAAGTAGGTTGCCCCACCTTGGTGAATACCTAACCCTTTACAACATAACAGGTGCACCAAGACAAAGAAATATGGCCCTAATGAAAGAATAGATCAAAACTCAAAAAAAAGAACTAAGCAATTAGAATATAGTCAAACTATCATATGCAGAGTTCAAAATACTAGCAAATAGGACATTCACAGAAATGACTGAGTACAGATGCAAAGTAGAGGAAAAAGTGAAGGCTACACAAAGTGAAATAAAGAAAAATATACAGGGACCCAACAAGGAAAGGAAAGGAAGGAAACCAGGACACAGATCAATGACTTAGAACAAAAGAAAGAAATAAACATTCAACCAGAACAGAATGAAGAAACAAGAATTGGAAAAAATGAGGAGAGGCTTAGGAACCTCTTGGCCAACTTTAAATGTTCTAATATCCAAATCATAGGAGTGCCAGAGGATAAGAAGACAACCAAGAAATTGAAACATATTTGAAAAAATAATGAAAGAAAACTTCTCCAATCTGGCAAAGGAAATAGTCATACAAGTCCAGGAATTTCAGAGGTCCCAAGTAAGTTAGACCCAAAGAGGAACACACCAAGACACTTCATATTTAAATTACCCAAGATTAAAGATAAGGAGAGGATCTTCAAAAGAGCAAGAGAAAAGGAAACAGTTACCTACAAATGAGTTCCATAAGACTATTTTTTTTTAGTTGATTTCTCAAAAGAAACCTTACAAGCAAGAAGGGGCTGGAAAGAAGTATTCCAGGTCATGAAAGGCAAGGACCTATACCCAAGATTGCTCTATTCAGCAAAGCTATCATTTAGAATGGAAGGACAGATAAAGTGCTTCCCAGATAAGATCCAATTCAAGGAGTTCATCATCACCAAACCCTTATGCTATGAAATAGTAAAGGAACTTATCTAAGAAAAAGAAGATCAAGACTATGAATCACAAAATGACAATAGACTCACAACTGTCAACAACTGAACCTAAAAAACAAAAACAAAAACTAAGCAAACAACTAGAACAGGAAGAGAATCACAGAGATGGAGATCACATGGAGGGTTTTTGGTGGGGAGGTAGAGAGGGAAGAATAGGGGAAATGGTACAGGGAATAAGAATCATAATTGGTAGGTACAAAATAGACAGGGAGAGGTTAAGAATAGTATAGGAAATGGAGAAGCCAAAGAACTTATATGTATGACCCATGGACATGAACTAAGGGGTGAGGGGTAATGCTGGAGGGAAGGAGATAAAGGGTAGAGGAGGATAAAGGGGAGAAAAAAATGGGACAACCATAATAGCATAAGCAATAAAATACACTTTAAAAAAAGAAATAATGACTGAAAACATCTTTAACCTGGCAAAGGAAATAGACATACAGATCCAGGAAACACATTGATTCCCAAACAAAATGAGTCCAAAGAGTCCCACACAAAGATACATCATAATTAAAATGCCAAAAGTTAAAAAGAGAGTACTTTAAAATAGCAAGAGAAAAGCAATTAGTTATGTAAAAGGGAGCTTCCATAAGTCTATCACCTGATTTTTCATAAGAAATTTTCCAGGTCATAACAGAATGGCATGAAATATTCAAAGTGATGAAAAGCAAAGATCTACAACCAAGATTACTCTATGCAGCACGACTATCATTTAGAATTGAAGGAGAAATAAAACACTACTCAGATAAGAAAAGGCAGAAGTTTATTACCACTTTTTAACATTGCCATTCCCTAGTGGCTGAGAGCTTTTGGTTTCAACAGGCTTTGTAACTTGGGAAACAGGAGACAAAGCCTACAGCCTATGCAAGGGAGAATTGGGAAAATGAAAATCTTCCACTCAAAAGGATATATTAAGACAATTTGGCTTTGAATTTAAGGGAGGAAAATTCCCCAGAAAATTGTTTACCACTTTTTAAGAAGAAAAAAAATTTTTTTAAATGTGAACAAGAAAGTTCTGCAAAGGAAAAAGCTATATGACAAAGGCAAACAAATAATAAAAGCAGTGGGTCAACAAACAATAAAGCCAGTGCAAAGGTTAAAAAGTAAAAATGGAAAGATCTTGTGTAATTATAATGGTAAATTAAGGAATACACACAAACACACATACACAAAAGAAGTAAAAAAAATAATGACAAAAGCATAAATATGGCGGGGGTGAGGAAAAGTGGCTGTGACTTTAGAATGTGTTCAAACTTAAGCAACCATCAACTTCAAATTGACTGCTATAAACATACCTTGGTATATACAAAGGACATGGCAACCACAAACCAAAAGAATATGCTATTAACCTTTGAACTTCTGCCAATATGTTAGGTGAGAAACAGTCTTTCAGTGTAGTTTTAATAAGTCTTTATCTTACGAATGAGGTTGAGTATTTTTTCACATGCTTAAGCCATTTCTATTTCTTTTATTCTACACACTATGTATATCTGGCCCACTTTTCTACAGGGTTATTAATGGGTTTCTTCTCTATTTTTAGGTACTCTTTATAAATATATGTATATATTAGGAACATTAATATTATGTCTATAATATAAATTGCAAACATTTTTCTAGTTTATTATTTATTGAGACCATTTCAGATGAAATTCTCAAGTTGGAGATTTTCAGGCCACAAAAGGAATATTACTTTCCAGCCCTAATGTACTCCAGTACTCGACCGGGTAAACAATTTTCTGGGGAATTTTCCTCCCTTAAATTCAAAGCCAAATTACCTTAATATATCCTTTTGAGTGGAAGATTTTCATTTTCCCAATTCTCCCTTGCATAGGCTGTAGGCTTTGTCTCCTGTTCCCCAAGTTACAAAGCCTGTTGAAACCAAAAGCTCTCAGCCACTAGGGAATGGCAAACGTCCTCAGGACAGCGTTAAGTTTCAGTGTTGCAGTAATCCATCTCTCCTACAATTTGTGCATTCCATTATATTTGTCTCTAGGACTTCTCTCACTCTCTTTCAGGGCCACCACATGAAGAATATGATGCCATTAATTTCCCCTTTAGTTACGCAGAGTAGTGGCTGTACAGGTTATCAGCTTAATTGAGCATTTAAGGAAATGTTTAAATATTTAATCCAGCATCTTCAGATATTCTAAACCAAGCATGCTTCTTGGGAGAGGTAAACTACCATTTGCTAGATACAGCAGTCTCCCAGTTGTTTTGTTTTGTTACTTATAACTGTAATTAAAACTTAAACAATAGTACACATTATAAGAAAAATCAAACAATAAAGAAGAGAAAATAAAAGGCTACCCTGCTCTTAGTGGCTTCATTCCTCCACCAGTTTTTGATGATTTCAGCTTTTGTGTTAGGCCATTTAGTTTGTACCTTGAGATGCTCTAAGCAGCCACAATGAGACTTACCCTCCATAAGGTGCTGTTGGTACCATAGATTTAGATACAAGTTTCCATTAGCAAGAAGGTTTCCATTTTGGGGGTGAGGGGCAGAGACAGGAAAGAATTGGCATACATAGAGAATTAGATGTACTAAAGAGTCAGTTTAGGGGTCCAGACAACAATCGCCAATGAAGATGAAAGGATAGAACTTTGCGGGCTGGAGTTATGCAAGGAAGAAACTGAGGAGGCAGACTATAACAACAAAAACAAAAACAAAAAAATCTGAAGGCAACCACACAGAGGATGTGGGGGAGATAGGAGTACCATCACAGAGATGGATTTTTTTTTAATGCTAAAGAAACAAGTTAATTAAGCAAAGTGGGTGTGCCTCCCTCCCCAAAGTGAAGTCTGGGTTTCTATAGTACTCAGGGTGGCTGGTCAGGCTTATAGCTCATTTTCCATTTGTTATTAATTGCCATAAAAAAAAAAAAAGACCTTGGCTCTGGCTGGTGTAGCTCAGTGGATTAAGCATGGGCCTGCGAACCAAAAGATCGTGGTTCAATTCCCATCCGGGCACATGCCTAGGTTGCAGGCCACTTCCCAGCAGGGATGCACTATAGGTAACCGTACATTGATATTTCTCTCCCTCTCTCCTTCCCTTCCCCTCTAAAGATGAATAAATTTTTTTAAATCTTAAAAAAAATAAAAACAATAAAAAATTTTTTAAAAAGGCCTTGGATGCAGCTTTAAGAGCTACAGCTATTGTTTAATATATTTGTACTAATCAATTTATTAGATACAAATGGTTTGAGCATCTCCCATTACTGAAGAAGTGTGAAAATTTAGCTCCTGGAATCAAGAGGTCAGACCTAGTGCTAGGGGTCACATTTGAACATTTATTCAAAATTTATTCAATGTTCAAATGAACATTACAGGCATCTGTAATGTCTGATCTCATCCCAATCTCTAACCTTCTATTTATTGCAGGGGGCGGGGAGTGGCTACACGCTCATTTGCATAGCCTTGGATTTTAAAGGGTCAAAGAGTGGTATATGAATCACCCATTATTATATCATTAATAATAAAAACAGCACTCTACACTCAGCCCCCATATGTTACGTGGAAAAACATTTCATTTCCTAGGTACCAGTTTATTCTTTTGTTTCTTCATTTATTCATTAAATAATTATTTTTTAGCACTCAATGCTGTGTTCTATGTTATGCAATAGAGAAACAGCAAGATTAAGATAGAAAAAGAATCACATCCTCCTCCTACTGTCTAACAGGGGTTATCAACAGCAAACGCGCAGTCAAACAAATGAATATTTGCAAATCTAGATGAGTACTAGAAAAAGGTGAATTTTTAAAGAATGTATAATATCTGGGAGAGATTTTCAAAATTTTATTAATATGAATGTATTCAGTTCAAGTAACAGAATAATGTCAAACACTGCTTTAAAAAACAAACAAACATTTAATTCTATCTCACAACAAAGGTCTAGAAGTAGTTGGTTCCAAAGTCAGGATAGTGGCTAAACTGTATCATACAGGAACTAGTTTCCTTCGGTTTTTCCTCTCTTTTATGCTCCTGAGCATGAAGGCTTTTTTGTCCTTGTGCTTTTCACCTCACTGACCTCAGCCAACTGTTATAGCTCCAAGACAACTGCAATAAAGGCAGGAAGAGTAGGTAGGGTCTCCTTACCTTATTATATCCGAGCAAAATCCTTCCCAGAAGCCTTCTCAGCAAACATATCTTTATGTCTCATTGGTCAGAACTGGGTCACATGCCCATTTCTAAGTCAATCTATGTCCATAGAGAATGGGGTTAATGTGCTTGCTTTAGATTATCAATGGTTCATTTCCTAGCAGTGGGAGAGGGCATCTTCTCCCTGAACATGTTGCTTCCCTCACAATATCAAGGTTCCACGGGCAGATTTAAAAAAAGAAAAATAGTTGTTAAGTAGACAACAACAGAGGAAATAAAACTCCACATTCACCAACTAAATAGGGAGAAAGAAGACTAAAACATCACTCAAAAGTTTCAAGCTTGGGACAATCATACCTCCAAGAATAGATAAAAAGAACGTGGGAGGAAAAATCTAGTTTGTGAAAGAAACAAAAATGAATTCCATTTTCTTCTTAACTCTGAGGTGCAATTAGACAGACAGTCTAGTAGAAATGGAGGATGGGACTGAGGAGCAAGTCTGGACTTCAACATAAACATTGGAGTAGGATTTGAAACCATGGGAAGAAATAGGACCACTGGTGGAGAAAACAGAGAAAGAGCATACGGCCAGAAAAATCTTGGTGAATAGCTATAATTAGGAGATAGCAAGAAGGTGCTGTCATAAAGGAAAAGGAGAGAGAATAAGGATATGTAAGAACCAAGGGTCTACTTACAGTCTACCTACCTACAGTCTACCTATGTGGCAGCCAACAAATAAAGTTTCCAAAAGAACGTAGAGGTTGATGTTATAGATTGCCAGAGAGATGTCTATGATTACAAAATACTCTGGAAAAATTTCAGGTGTGGTAAGAACATAATGCTCATGTGCACTTCTTTTTTATCATTTTTAATTATTCTTCTATTACAGTTGTTGAAATTTTTCCCCCTTTGCCCTACTCCATCCATCCCACCCCACACTCCCACAGTCAATTCCTTCACTATTGTCCATGTCCATGGGTCATTCATACAGGTTCTTTGACTAGTCCCTTTCCCTTCTCCCCACCATTATCCCCATCTCCACTCCCCTCTGGTCACTGTCACTCTGTTCCATGTTTCCATGCCTCTGGTTCTATTTTGTTCATCATTTTATTTTGTTCATTAGATTCCTCTTATAGGTGGGACCATATGGCATTTGTCCTTCACTGACTGGCTTACTTCACTTGGCATAATACTCTCCAGTTCCATTCATGCTGTCATGAAAGGTGGGAGTTCTTTCTGCTGCATAGCATTCCATTGTGTAAACATACCAGTTTTTTGATCCACTCATTTACAGATGGGCACTCAGGCTGTTTCTAGCACTTGGTTACTGTAAACAGTGCTGCTATGAACACAGGGATACCTAAGTTCTTTTGAATTGGTGATTTGGGATTCTTAGGGTATATTCCCACTGCTAGAGATTCCACTGCCGGGAATATAACCAAAAGGTGGTTCCATTTTGAGTTTCCTTGAGGAAATTCCATATTGTTTTCCACAGTGGTTGCACCAGTCTGCAGTCCCACAAACAGTGCACTAGGGTTCCCTTTTCTCTACATCCTCACCAGCACTTGTTGTTTGTTGATTTATTTATTTTTAAGATTTTATTTATTTATCTTTAGAGGGGAAGAGAAGAAGAGAAGGAGAGAAATATCAATGTATGGTTGCCTCTTGTGAGTCCCCTGCTGGGAACTGGCCTGCAATCCAGGCATGTGCCCTGACTGGGAATCGAACCATGGTTGTTTGGTTCACAGGCTCACGCTCAATCCACTGAGCTACACCAGCCATAGCAGTTTGTTGATTTATTAATGATCACCCTTCTGACAGGTATGTTAGAAGGGCCATCATTCTGACAGTGATATCTCACTGTGGTTTTAATTTGCATTTCTCTGATGGTCAGTGATATTGAGTATCTTTTCATATGTCTATGGGCCACATGTATGTCCTCCTTGGAGAAGTATCTATTCAGGTCCTTTGTCCATTTTTTAATTAGATTGTTTGTCTTCCTGGCATTGAGTTGTATGAGTTCTTTATATATTTTGGAGATAAATCCCTTGACCAAGGTATCATTGGCAAATATGTTCTCCATATGGTCAGTTCCCTTTTCATTTTGATTATGGTTTCTTTTAAAAAACTTCTGTGCAGAAACTTTTGTTTGGTGTACTCCCATTTGTTTATTTTTTTCCTTTATTTCCCTTGCCCTAGGAGATAGGTCAGCAAATACACCACTACATGAGATATCTGAAATTTTCCTGTTTTCCTCTAGGATTTTTATGGTGTCATGACTTATACTTAAGTGTTTTATCCATTTCAAGTTTATTCTGGTGTATGGTATAAGTTGGTGTCCTAGTTTCATTTTTTTTTTTGCATGTACCAGTTCTGTTCTCCCAACACCATTTATTGAAGAGGCTATTTTTGCTCCATTGTATCCTTCTGTCCCTCTTGTCAAACAATTAATTGACCATAGAGACATGAGTTTTTTCCTAGGCTCTCTATTCTTTTCCATTGATCTATGTGTCTGCTCTTTCTCCTCCCCCTCATCCTCCTCCTTTTTCTTTTAGATTTTACTTATTTATTTTTAGAGAGAGGGGAAGAGTGGAAGAGAGAAAGGGAAAGAAACATTGATTGGTTGCCTCTCAATTGCCCCCATCCAGGGACTTGGCCTGCAACCCTGACTAGGAATCAAACTAGCAACCCTTTTCAGGACAATGTCCAACTCACTGAGCCATGCCAGTCGGGGCATGTCAGTACCAGACTGTTTTGATTACAGTGGCCTTATAGAATAGTTTGATATCAGGTATTATAATCCCTCCCAGTATGTTTTTCTTTCTCAAGATTGCTGAGGCTATTCAAGGTCTTTTTTGGTTCCATATAAATTTTTGAAATATTTCTTGTAGATCTGTGAAATATGCCATTGATATTTTAATAGAAATTGTGTTTAATCTATAGATTGCTTTGGATAGTACAAATACTTTAATATTAATTCTTCAAATCTGTGAACATAGTATATACTTCCATTTATTTGTATCTTCCTTGATTTCTTTTTCCAGTGTTCTATAGTTTCCCAAGTAAAGGTTTTTATCCACTTGGTTAAATTTATTCCTAGGTACTTTATTTTTCTTGTTGCTATAGTAAATGGGATTCCCCCCACCCCATTTTCTCTTTCTGATATTTCATTGTTGGTATACAAAAACACCATCAGTTTCTGCATATTGACTTTATATCCTGCTCTTTGGCCAAGTTCACACATTAGGTTAAATAGTTTCCTGGTGGAAACTCTGGGGTTTTCTATGTATATTATCATGTCATCTACAAATGGCAGTTTTACTTCTTCCAATTTAGATGCCTTTTTATTTCTTTTTCTTGTCTGATTGCTGTGGCTAGAACTTCCAGTACTATGTTAAATAACAGTGGTAAAAGCAGAAACCCTTGTCTTGTTCCTGATCTTAAGAGAAAAACTTTTAGTTTTTGTCTGTTGAGTATAATATTGGCTATAGGTTTTTCACATATGGTTTTTATTATGCTGAGGTATGCTCCCTCTATTCACACTTTGCTGAGTGTTTTTATCATAAATGGGTGCTGGATTTTATCAAATGCTTTTTCAGCATCTATTGATATGATCATGTGGTTTTTGTCCTTCATTTTGTTTATGTGGCATATTACATTTATTGATTTGCAAATTGTACCATCATTGCATCCCTGGGATGAATCCCACCTGGTCATGGTGTATGATCTTTTTAATGTATTGGAGAATCTAGATATTCAATATTTTGTTGAGGATTTTAGCATCTATGTATATCAGAAATATTGACCTGTAGTTTTCTTTCTTTATTGTGTCTTTATCTGGTTTTAGAATTAGGATGATACTGACCTTTAAAAAGAGTTTGGGAGTCTTCCCTCTTCTTGAATTTTCTGGAATAGTTTAAGAGGGATAGGAACTGGTTCTTCCTCAAATGTTTGGTAAAATTCACCTGTGAAGCCATCCAGTCCGGGGCTTTTATGAGCCAGAAATTTTTGCATACTACTTCATTTTTACTAGCTGTTACCAGTTTATTCAGGCTTTCTCATTCTTCTTGATTCAGTTTTGGAAGTTTGTACATTTCTAGACATTTGTTCATTTCACCCAGATGGTCCAATTTCTTGGCATATAGTTGTTCATAGCAATTTCTTACAATCCTTTGTATCTCTATGGTATTGGTTGTAACTTCTCTTTCATTTCTGATTTTACTTATTTGGGTCATCTCTTTTTTCTTCTTGATGAGTCTGGTTAAAAGTTTGTCAATTTTGATTATCTTTTCAAGGAACCAACTCCTAAATTCACTGATGTTTTGAATTGTTCTTTTAGTCTCTGTGTCATTTAATTCTCCTCTGATAACAATTATTTTCTTCCTTGTTCTTCCCTTGTTTGTTGTTGTTCCTTTGTTTGTTATACTTCCTTAGTTTGTTGTTGTTCCTCTAGTTCTTGTAGATGTAGGGATAGGTTGTTTATTTGAAACACATGACTGATGCCACATGTATATATACATGCCCTTTTATTCCAGGCACAAGGCCATGAAAGCCTGAAAACTGTGGACAGTTCAAACAAAAGTACTGTATACAATGAGCACTTACAAGCCCATGTAATTGCATAATAATTCATACATATGTAGATGAAAATGAGAGTAATTAAAGATGAATATAGGACACCAAAAGTGACTGAGGCAAGGACATGAGAACAGCAAAAGCCAGTGTTCCCTAAAGTAAGCACACCAATTTCTTGATAATTTAACTATTGACAGTTAAAAGGTCAAGGTTACATACAGGGAAATAAAAAGAAAACAAAAGGAGGCAGCCACTTTGCTAAGAAGTAAAAGAAAAATCAGATTACAGAAGGCTGCTTGGCCTCTAAAATTCACAAGGCCTGTGAGACCTCCTACGCACAGAAACATAATGACCTATCTGGGACTCCACAGACATCTAGTAGGTCAGACTGTAGACAGACACACACAGGTGCCATCACGAGATGAACTGAGGTAATAGAAAAGCCACTGAAAATAACTGACTTGAAGAAGAAAGGAGGCTTTTCTTAAAAAAAAAAAAAAGAAGAAGAAACCATAAAAAGACAAAGCTGCCAAAAGCATCAGACTCCCATCTCCCTATCTCCACATATCTTCTTATGCAAAAGATGCCTTATAGTGGGCAATAAACAGCAGAAAATGAGTTTGTGCAACCCACAAATAAGTGTGAATAATATTTAAATAAGGGAATAAACTATTTCAGTGTCCAAGTAATATTCAGTGGCCACATCAACTACATTTTTGTTAACTCTTTCTTTTTTATCTTGGAATAATCATTCGTATTTAACACAAGGGAAAAGATCTTGTCACCCACAGAAATACACATGGCAGTCTTATTAAACAATTAAAACACACAGACAAATCAAGCAGCAAGATTAGTTGCCTACCCTCATGAAGCAGCAAGATTAGCACATCAAGAAATACATAGAATGTAAACACCTTAACAGAAGAGAAAATGAGGAAGTAAATGTTTGTACTGTAAAAACAAAAGAAATAAGAATTACAGGGAGTCATAGCAACTCTACCTAATACATTTTTTTAAAAAGCCACAGGGAGGCTGCCAAAATAAGGAGACAAAGGAACATGGCCCAAATGAAAGAACAGATGAACACCCCCAAAAAGTACTAAACAAAATGGAGGTAAGCAATCTATATCAGATGCGAAGTTCAAACAACTGGTTATAAGAATGTGCAGGGAACTTAGTGAGGGCCTCTGCAGCATAAAAAAGATCCAGTCAAAAATGAAGGACACACTAATTGAAACAAAGAATAATTTACAGGGAAACAACAGTAGAGTAAATGAAGCCAAGAATCAAATCAATGACTTGCAACAGAAGAAAAAAACAACCAATCAAAATAATAAGAAAAAACAATCCAAAAAACCCCACAAGGATAGTGTAAACAGCCTCTGGGACAAATTCTAACATTCACATTACAGGGGTGCCAGAAGAAGAGAAAGAGCAAGAAACTAGAAATCTATTTGAAAAAATAATGAAAGAAAACTTCCCTAATTTGGTGAAGGAAATAAACATGCAAGTCCAGTAGCACAGAGAGTCCCAAACAAGATGGATGCAAAAAGGCTAACACTAAGATGCATCATAATAAAATGTCAAAGATTAAAGATAATGTGNGGATAGTGTAAACAGCCTCTGGGACAAGTTCAAGCATTCCAACATTCACATTACAGGGGTGCCAGAAGAAGAGAAAGAGCAAGAAACTAGAAATCTATTTGAAAAAATAATGAAAGAAAACTTCCCTAATTTGGTGAAGGAAATAAACATGCAAGTCCAGTAGCACAGAGAGTCCCAAACAAGATGGATGCAAAAAGGCTAACACTAAGATGCATCATAATAAAATGTCAAAGATTAAAGATAATGTGAGAATCCTAGAAGCAGCAAAAGAAGAAAGTTACCTACAAGGAAGTTCCCATAAGATTGTCAGCTGATTTCTCAAAAGAAACTTTGCAGGCAAGAAGGGGCTGGAAAGAAGGATTCAAAGTCATCAAACGCAAGGACCTACAGCCAAGATTGCTCTACCCAGCAAAACTATCACTTAGAACTAAAGGGCAGATAAAGTTTCCAGACAAGAGAAAACTAAAGGAATTCATCATCACCAAACCATTATTATATCAAATGTTAAAGGGACTTATTTAAGAAAAATAAGATAAAAACTACAAATAATAAAATGGCAATAAATACATACCTATCAATAATTGAACCTAAAAAACAAACTCAGAAAACCAGAAGAACAAAGACAGAATCATGGATACAGAGAGCATGAGATGAGAGGGAGGTGAAGAGGTGAGGGGGTTAAGAAGTACAAATAGGTAATTACAGAATAGACATGGGAATGTAAAGTACAGTATAGGAAATGGGGTAGTCAAAGAACTTACATGCATGACCCACAGACATGAATGAAGGTGGGGGATTGCCTGAGGGAGTGGGGGTGGGAGGAGGAAGGCATAGGAGGAAAAACTGGGACAAATGTAACAGCATAATCAATAAAACATAATTTAAAAAAAGAAATAAGAATTACCTCATAGTAAAAAAGGATACACCATAAGTATGATGATGTTATATGCCCCTTATCACTGATAGGTGCTTTATAAGCATTTTCACAGGACTTACTGTATATTATTTCATATTCACTTAACCTTATGAATGCAGAGGACACCTATTATTGTTCCTAGTTAATAAGTGAAAAAGGTAAGGTTTAGAAAGGTCAAATCACTTGCCAATAGGAAACATCCAGGAAATAGTAGAGATAAGACAAACTAGATTTTCTGACTTTAGGTATAGTGACTTGTCTAGTTCTCCCAAATGCTCAAACATCTAGACTGACTAAGCAGTATTATTTTTTTTAATTTTGTTAACCCTCACCCAAAGATATGTTTATTCATTTTAGAGAGAGACGAAGACAGACACAGAGAGAAATATCAATGTGAGAGAGAAGCATCAATCATTTGTCTCCCATGCATGCCCTGACCAAGGTTTGAACCTACAAACTCTTGGTGCATGGGGCAATGCTCCAACCAACTGAGCCACCCAGCCAGGACTGATTGAGCAGTATTCTTGCACATCAGCATAAAACTGGAAGGAATGACCTCTAAATAACACCTCCAAATGCTGGATGTGCTCACTATCCCTTAAATAGACGCCTGACAAAGAGCACGCTCATCCAATCACTCTGTGTATGTGCGTGCGAGCACGTTCATGTGTGTGCACACACATGTGGTGTGTTCATGCACACTGCTAGGCTGGGGGCAGGAAAGGAGCTGAAGCACCAGTACTCAGGACATCAAGAGGAAATAATGAATACCAGATGAGTACACTGAAAACTGCCTCTCTGCATAGAAATATTCTACCTTGCATCAAGTTCCTCTTTGCATGAAACACTGACATTTTCATGATGTTCAAAAGCCTGCTGCTGGCTTCCAAAAGTTCTGGCATGATACCATGTTGTCATTGCAACAGCCCTCCCGTGAGCCATCAAAAGCTCAGCTAGAACATTTTGAATACAGCAGTATGCTTGTCACCAAAACAATAAACTGCAATATTTTATATTTATCTCTATTTAAAATTGTAGTGATATTGCATAAATGTTAACATGGTCTTACCCTAATACAATCACAGAAAAGTCTTAACAGTATCACATATTGGCAGAGCCCCCAGATGGGTTATGGCCTGCTAAGCAGCCCCGATGAATATTTCTCAAGTCACTTAGTCCCCTTTAGCTAAGGGGACATAAAGATGTCACTTTAGCTAAGAAGTGACATAAAGATGCTACACAGTTTCCCCCCAAAAGTGTGTTTCCAAAAGCAATGGCAAGGAACAAGTAGGATCATTTGTTCAGATTGAAAATGGAAAGAAAGTACATGGGATTATGGAAAAGATACCCAAACAGGAACTAGAGAGACAAATTAAATGTTTGATTTAGTTCTTTTATGGCTTGAGAAACAAAAGTGAGCTCAGTAAGTTCTCAAACCCCTAAAGCCTTAAGAAGATAAGACCTGGGACTTCTCCAGGGCTGAGATCACAACTACCAATGACAAACTCAGATTCTCCACCTTTCCAGCAGATGTACAAGCATCCTGGGAGACTATGTGGCTCTAATAGGTGAGACCAAGAGAAATGGAGTACATTGGAGGCCACAACCTTGACTATTGACAACACAACCACCGGACAACCAGGGCTTCAAGATGAAGGTGGGTTAGTGTTGTGAACCGCTCTGCCTGGTTTCAGGAATTGTAACTACCCCGCCGTGGCTAAGGATGAGCAAGTGACCTCTGGAATTCGAGCCACAGGAGACAAAGCTTGACTCTGGTAGCAAATGCTGTCTCAGTTTCCTCCCTGCCCCCAAAGCATGGTCAATGTTGATGACAGGTAAGTCTCCTCACAGCTCAGAGCAACCTAAGCCAGACATGATCACTTGGGAGGCCATCATGGAAGGACTCGGGGGCGCTGCAACAAAGAGCGAGCCATGGATGCTTGCCCCCCAGCTATGTGACATAGCCCAAGTCCCCATGTCCTCTGGTAGAAGCGCTTCCTGGCTCTAATCCCCTTAAGCCTGAATGCCTGATGGGGAGGGGTGCAGCTCCTTGCCCTGCCAGAGAAGATCCTGGGGAAAAATCTGGCATCACAAAGAATTCCTCAAAATCCTGTAAAACCTGCTCTGCTAAGAGCGCTTTCATTCATATGTTAAGGGTCTGAGCAGGAAACCCTAAAGTCTCTGCAAACCCCCTTCCTGACAGACACTGACTCAGACTAAGCCCTCAGATTTCTTTGAAATGTTATCTATTGTTTGATCCTTGCCACCCTCTATTCCTGTGTATTACAACCCAATGAAAGCCCCTGGAGGAAGGGGCTCAAGGCCCTTCCCTTTTGAGGGATCAGCCACCTCTCCTCCCCAAGTAGATCATATCTTAGTAGTGTTTACTCTCATCGGTGGTGGACAGGGGGATTTCGGGAAAAGTTGCCCCTACAGGTTAGTGATAAGGGAAACAAAGGCCTGCAGTGCACTCAGTCTCTCCCCATAGAACAATTCTTCTGGGCTTCCCTGCCCCTTAATTTACTATGATACTGAAGGTTTTCAGAATGAGTGGACACCAGACTGAGATTCTAATTTAAAAAGATAAGCATGGATGAAAGGCAAAGGAAATCTCTTCAAAACAAAGCTGCCAAAGAATATGTTCAGAATATCCTTTCTCCTATAAAATCACCAATCCCTGCATCCAAGCAAGACAATCCCTAATAGTTACCACCCATCGCCTTACAGCAAGAATCAGAGTATTGGTTTCTATTTTAGAGAAACAATGGTCTTAGGAGCATATTTTCAAAGCTGGAAGGAACTATACTTCTAATAGACCAACTGAAGTTTGAAGACATCCTGACTTTTAAAATTATGAGTATAATGAAGTGGTGCCCACATACCTTGATGCATCCACTCTTTGGAGACATCAGACTTCTAATACAAGTGAGACTAACAGAAATTTTAACAACTCTCAACCCAGAGTCCAATAATCTGACTGCATGTTGATTGGTTCCAGACAACTAGTAAAAAGACACATCTCCCCCCAAAAGACCCTCCTTGGTCAGGTTCATAATTTATACATCACAAAATGTATGCAGCTTCATTTCCAAAAGGATCAACTCTTGCAGTTCATTTCGCTTCCTCTCAACTATCTATGTTTGGTATATACAGCTTTATATTAGCTTCAAATAAAACAGAGAATGTGATCTAAAATATATCATTAAAGGTTCATATGTATATATAAGATAAGGGGGAACAGAGAGGTATAAATGGTGACAACAGGGGTTAAAATTCTTATCTACTTGGAATAAGTCTAAGATAACAGTGAAACAGGGAAGGGGATGTGCATGAGTTCAAGTGTAACCTTTTTCCAGGTGCTTCAATCTGAAGCTAGAATTCACCTGAAGAGCCCAAACAATCCTGGTTGATGAGCAGACCGTTCTTGTTGCTCACCTGGAAAAGGCAGCCCCCAGCACAAACGCAGCATACTCCTTCACCAGGGGCTCTGTGCTGTTCAGCCCATTGATCACCACTTGAAGGCCGCCGAAGGAAAGCAGGTCCTGCGCATTATCCATCTGCAATGAAGGCACTGCTCAGTACGGTACTGCCATCAAGGTAAGAACAGCTCTTCTCATAGCATTTTAGTGACTTCAAAAAAAATGTAAAAGGCAGTCAAAAAGCAATGGCTGCCTTTCTGATTAGGAAAGGGTTTGTAAAAACAAACTAAAATTTTAAATTTCCTGGAAGAATAACAGGAAAAAAGTAATACTAGTACCCTTTCTTCCCTCTGCCTCACTTCATGCAGTCCAACATGGACTAAATCTGAAGAAATTCATGATAAAATCTGCACAAAGGTCTTTTTCTCAAAGGCTTTAGTCTACACCTGTATTTCTGGCTAGTGGTCATTACTGGACAGTGCAGAACATTGCCATCATCACATGACGTTCCATTGGACAGCACTGGTCTGGGCTATCATTTAAGGTTCAAAGCCTCAAGCCCAGACAATCTACCTGTTATTCTATGAAAGAGGGGATATCTCACTCCCCAAGCTTCATTACTATCCTAGAACAAGAAATACTTCCTCAGAAAGATCACTGGATCCTGTTCTCTTCATGTAGTAGCTACAAGTCTCCCTTGAAAATATCTTTGCTGCTATGGGAGCTGCCTCTTGCCAGCATGCTGATCCCACTCTACAAATCATCGGGAAAACCCAGGACGGCAGAGCCCAACAACAGCGAGACTGCTACCCACCTTTTTCCTCCAAACACCACACAGCCTTTGCCTACCTGTGTCCTTCCAAAGTGAAGAGGGGTCTCACAGAGAAATTAAGTTCTTTAAAACTGTACTTCACTCTACCTAGCCTGTTTTTACCACTTAGACGATTGTTCTTATACATTCTGACATTATTTCTACAATAGCAAGGGGTTTTGTCTCTGTCCACTGTGCTACAGGTCTACTGATTAAGCATATAGTTACATGCTCAATAAATAATAATTAAATAAATGAAGGAATTTGGTCAGGAAAAAAAGTGTTACTACAATAAAATCAACTGTGAGTTGCTTTTTTTTTTTTTTAAGGCAATCTGGGGTATCTGTCCCAATACAAATGGATGGGTCCTCGATACCACAGACCTGAAGAAATGGCCAATCTAGGGACATGAAGTGCACATAAAGTTTGCACAGAGGCCCCAAGCCAGGGCTGGCATTTTCTGCCCTAAACTGTCCTTATGAAGAGGAATGATTATTGGTCTATAGCACAGCTAACTGGGGAGACTCAGAACTGGGTGCTCTACTGACATAAGCACAAATAATACTAAGCATTCCTTCCTCAAATACTCTGATTTTAAAATCTAAGAATTCACTGCCTCTCCTTTGATCCTCCTTTCTCCAGGTTTTCTGGGTACAAAACCAGGCCTCAGAGTCCTGTCCTTCTGTGCCTGGGATGGCTACATAGCAAAGCTCATGTGAATCCCGAACAGAAAGTTGCCACTCTGAACACCCTGAAACAATGCAGCCCAGAGTCACAAAGGCTCTTCCTAGATTTTTTTTCTTTTTTAAATATATTTTATTGATTATGCCATTACAGTTGTTCTAATTCCCCCCTTCATCCCCCTCCCCCATGCACACTCTTCCCCCACCATTCCCCCCCCTTTAGTTTATATCCACGTGTCTCAAGTTCTTTAAATTCTGTATGTCCCCTACTAGTCTTCCCTTCCACCCTCTCCACTTTCTACCTACCATCGATGATACTTATTCTCTGTACCTTCTCCCCCCTTCTCCTCCTCCCACTCCCCTGTTGCTAATTCTCCATGTTCTTCTTTTCTATGGTTGACTCCTGATCTAGCTGTCCTCTTAGTTTGCTTTCATTTTAGGTGTGGTTGTTAATAACTGTGAGTTTGCTGTCCTTTCACTGTTCATAGTTTTCATCTTATTTTTCTTATATAAGTCCCTTTAACATTTCATATAATAAGGGCTTGCTGATGATGAACTCCTTGAATTTGATCTTATCTGAGAAGTACTTTATCTGTCCTTCCATTCTAAACGAAAGCTTTGCTCGATAGAGCAATCTTGGTTGTAGGTCTTTGGATTTCATGACTTGGAATACTTCTTTCTAGCCCCTTCTTGCCTGTAAGGTGTCTTTTGAGAAATCTGCTGACAGTCTGATGGGTACTCCTTTGTAGGTGACTGTCCCCTTATCTCTTGCTGCTTCTAGGATTCTCTCCTTCATTTTCATCTTGGCTAATGTAATTACGATGTGCCTTGGTGTGTTCTTCCTTGGGTCCAACATCTTTGGGAGTCTCTGAGCTTCCTGGATTTCCTGGAAGTCTATTTTCTTTGCCAGATTGGGGAAGTTCTCCTTTATTATTTGTTCAAATAACTTTTCATTTGCTCTTTTGTTTCCCCTTCTGGTAACCTTTATAATTTGGATGTTGGAGCGTTTAAAGATGTCCTACAGGTTCCTAAGCCTCTCCTCATTTTTTTGAATTCTTGTTTCTTCATATTTTTCTGTTTGGTCATTTTTTTCTTCCTTCTGGTCCACTCCCTTGATTTGAATCCCAGTTTCCTTTCCATCACTATTGATTTCCTGTGCATTTCCTCTCATTTCAATTAGTTTAGCCTTCATTTGTTCCTCTAATTTGCGGCTAAAATCGACCAGTTCTGTGAGCATCCTGATTACCAGTATTTTGAACTGTGCATCTGAGAGGTTCGCTATTTCTTTTTCGCTTAGAGTTATTGGTTCTGGGGCTTTGAGTTCTTCTTGTGCCATATTTTGGTCTGTTCGCACCTGTTACATATGAGGGTCAGAGCCTTAGGTGTTCACCAGGGCAGGGCAAGTCAGTTGCTGGGTTGTAATGCTGTATGTGGGGGCAGGGTCAAAGAGGGGCAATGGTGGTCCCCTCTGCTCCTTCCCGCTGCTGGGGCCTGCGCAGTCTGTCTCACTGCTCACTCCTTCCTTGGTTTATCTGTGCACGAATGTGTGCACGAAGGTCAGCCAGCTGCCGCCTTACGCCCTCACTGGGTCTGCCTATTGCTACCACACACCTGGGATCTGCCCAAGGCTGCCTGCATGCCTGGGTCAGAAGATCTTTCCTGCCCACCCTGCTCTGCTGCTGGCTCCTTCCCTCTTACCAGTCTGGCTGAATGGTTCGTTGTTGTCGGACTTCCGTATAGTTCAATTTTCTGTGTTTTGGCTGCGTTTTTGTTACTGAAACTTTGTTGACTTTAAACTTGGTTGTGAGAGGAGGCACAGTGTTTCCACCTATGCCTCCATCTTGGCGCAAGTCAGAGTCCACAGTTGCTAGATTATTTATCTTTATTACTACAAAGATAATTCATGGTGCTATAAATGCTGACATTCATAAGCACTTCAGCCTTCTCAAGATGTTTTCTCATTTGATATTTCACTAGAGATGAGGAAGAAAGGAGTCATTCTGCCCGCTGCAGAAGACTCAAGCTTCAAAATCTGGGTCTAGGGCCAAAACTTTTCCCAGGATGCCTTCAGAATGGAGTGAGACAGGTAGAGAGGAGAGGAGCTCAAGGTAGAGGAAGGGAGTGCATAAAGAATGGGGCAGAAGGGAATTGTGCCAACACTTGGGAGGAAAAAAGAGAATGAGAACACTGATAAGGCAATGAAAGCCAAGGAAATAGAGAAAGGGAGAAATGATGGTAAATAATTGAGAAGTCATGTGAGGGAAGGCAAACACGTGGCCCCAGGGTGGATGGGCAAACAGAGGCTGCTGCTCATAAATAACTCACAAAGTGTTTCCCACACACACGGTTTTGCTTTTCACAAATTCTGTTTAATAATTCAAATATGGCTGTGAGGAATGCTTGGGCAGATCCAGTTTGAGTCCTTGAAGCCCATGGTTCTCAAAACCTCTAATCAGTGAGTCTAGGAGTGGACCAGTAAAGTTCCTGGCAAGAAAAGTCCTATCTTCTTCAAAGCCAACACTGCATCACCCAATTCCCCATTGCAACTGGAACTTTAGGCCAAGTTGTACCTTCACTGATGCCCCCGTGAAATCACAACTTAACGCTGTTGCAGGGAAACCTGACATACCAGCCCCAACAGAGAACCTTATATTTCCAACCAAAAGGCTAATGACCCAAAACATTTATGACTCTTCCGTCAACAGGGCAAGTGTGCCCTCTACCAGGGGATGGGTTACCGGGCTGACCTTAGGCTGAGTTTGGTGATATCTAAGAAACTGTTTACCCCAGCCAGTGACCTATAAAAGCAAAAGAGGATGTCACCCTAGGGATGACACATCCAGGTAACCACACAGCTTGCAGGAAATAAGACATTTGTTGGGGGCTCGGCTAGCATCCTGTGTACTCTCTCCCCTCCAGGTATTTTCAGCTTTGTAGTCATTTTTGCCTTTTATGCTGCAACTAAAGGAAGAGATTACAGAAACCTGGTAACTAAAGATCTATCCAAGTATGTTAAGATGATAAGAAAATAAAAGCTGTCAACATCAGAGCAAGACTGACTTAGCCAATAAGCCCTAGGATCCTTAGTCCTTTAAATAAATACCTGTAACAAAAAAGCTACTGGAATTTTTGTTTTTTACCCTGGAGAGAAAGCCCGCAAAGAGAAAAGAGAACCCAGGTCCACTTCTTTCCTCTAAGAGGATCACAGACCTGCTATTTGAGGCCTGAGAAAGAGTTATAAGCAGAGAAAGAAGATGAAGAGGCTGTCCCGTCATTCCTGCAGATACAGTACATGTTCACCCTCTCTTACCACAAAGGCTGGCATATCCTAAAGAAAGAAAGAAAGTCTTTCAGCCTAGTTTATAGAGAACAAGGACACTGTCATGCATTGGAGGATGGTGAAGATCTGTGTCTTGGTGAGGATCTCAAAAAGCCTTTGATTATGATTACACAGCTTTCCTGGGCCAGCATCATCTAGTGTGGATTACTGCAATAGCCTCCTACTCGGTTTCCCTGCTTCTTCCCACGCCAACCCCCGACCTTTAGTCTGCATCTCAACACAGCAGCCAGAGAGATTCTTTAAAAATAAGTCAAATCATGGGACTTCCGCCAAGATGGAGGCGTAGGCGGAACCACTGTGCCTTCTCTCACAATCAAGTTTGAATACAACAAAGGTTTAGTAAACAAAAAAGCAGCCAAAGAACAGAAAATTGAACTATACAGAAGTCCAACAATAACAAATCTCAACTGGTAAGAGGGGCAGAGCCAGCAGCGGAGCAGGGTCGGGCAGGAAGGATCCCCCGACCCAGGCAGCCAGGGTAGCAGCGCAGACCCAGTGAGGGTGCAGGGCAGGCTGACCGTGGCCACACATTTGCGCACAGATAAACCAGCAAAGGAGTAAGCAGTGAGACGGACTGCACAGGCCCCAGCGGGCAAACCCAGTGAGTGAGCAAGGTGGTGGGCTGACCACAGTCGCACATTCGCGTGCAATGGAACAGATGCGCGGTCCCGGCAGGCGGAGGCGGCAGAGGGGACCACCATTGCTTTCCCTTGACCCCGCTCCCACATACAGCATTACAACCCAGCAACTGACTTGCCCTGCCCTGGTGAACACCTAGGACTCCACCCCTCATTTGTAACAGGCACAAACAGTCCAAAATATGGCTCAAAAAGAACTCAAAGCCCCAGAGCCCATAACTCTAAGAGAAAAAGAAATAGCGAACCTCTCAGATGCACAGTTCAAAACACTAGTGATCAGGATGCTCACAGAACTGGTTGATTATAGTCACAAATTAGAGGAACATATGAAAGCTAAAGTAATTGAAATGAAGGGAAATGCACAGGAAACCAATAGTGATGGAAAGGAAACTGGAACTCAAATCAACAGAATGGAACAGAAGGAAGAACGAAACATCTAACCAGAAAAGAATGAAGAAACAAGAATTGAAAAAAATGAGGAGAGGCTTAGGAACCTCCAGGACATCTCTAAACATTCCAACATCTGAATTATAAAGGTTACCAGAAGGGGAAACAAAAGAGCAAATGGAAAAGTTATTTGAACAAATAATAAAGGAGAACTTCCCCAATCTGGCAAAGAAAATAGACTTCCAGGAAATCCAGAAAGCTCAGAGAGTCCCAAAGAAGTTGGACCCAAGAAGGAACACACCAAGGCACATCATCATTACATTAGCCAAGATGAAAATGAAGGAGAGAATCCTAGAAGCAGCAAGAGATACGGGGACAATCACCTACAAAGGAGTTCCCATCAGACTGTCAGCGAATTTCTCAAAAGAGACCTTACAGGCAAGAAGGGGCTGGAAAGAAGTATTCCAAGTCATGAAATCCAAAGACCTACAACCAAGATTGCTTTATCCAGCAAAACTTTCATTTAGAATGGAAGGACAGATAAAGTGCTTCTCAGATAAGGTCAAGTTCAAGGAGTTCATCACCACCAAGTCCTTATTATATGAAATGTTAAGGGGACTTATCTAAGAAAAATAAGATGAAAACTATGAACAGTGAAAGGACAGCAAACTCACAGTTATTAACAACCACACCTAAAATGAAAGCAAACTAAGAGGACAGCTAGATCAGGAGTAGAACCATAGAAATGGAGATCACATGGAAGGTTAGCAACAGGGGAGTGGGAGGAGAAGGGGGGAGAAGATACAGAAGATAGCATAGACAGTAGGTAGAAAATAGAGGGGGGGAAGGGAAGAATAGTAGGGGAAATACAGAATCTAAAGAACTTGAGACACGTGGTCATAAACTAAAGGGGGGAAAGGTGGGGGAAGGTGTGTGCAGGGTGGAGGGGAATGAAGGGGGGAATAGAACAACTGTAATGATATAATCAATAAAATATATTTAAAAAATAAATATATAAAAATAAAAATAAGTCACATCATGTCATTCTTCTGCTCGATATCCTCTAGTAATGTTCAATTTCGTTCTTTTCCATGGCCTACAAGGAGCTCCACAATCTTCCTCCCATCATGGCTCTAAGTCACCTACTTCTCTCCCTCTCCTCTCAGGTCCAGCAGCACTGACTTCCTTGCAGTTCCTCAAACACCTTAGACAGCTCCCACTTTGGGGCTAAGGGTACTTGCTATTTCTCCTGCCTGAGAGGATCGTTCCCTTCCCTGCTCTTTTTATTTATCCACAGAATTTATTACCTTCAAACATATTATTTATAATTTACTTATTAGTTATGTTTATTGTCTATCTGCCTCTGATAGAAGGTAAGCTCCAATTTTGTTCACAGATGCATCCTAAGTGCCTGGAACAGTGCCTGGGACTTAAAAGGCACCCAATAAATTAATATATTGAATAAATAAATGGCTTTTTTTGGCTCTTTTCCCTTAGATTCACTTATTCCCTTTTGAGATTCATTCATATAGTACCAGCATCCTGTGGGAGGCAGAATGGCCAAAAGGTTAAAGCCGAGTGTTGAGTCAGACAGGCTTTGTTGCAAATCCCAGCTCTACCGCTCATTACCTGGGTGACCTCGGGCAATCCCGACTGGGACCTTATTTGCCTCAGTTATAAAATGGGATTAATAAAAGTGCAGTGCCTACTTATAAGTCAGTTGTGGAAGCCAATAAATTAATATGTACAAAGCACTTGAATATGAGCCCATTATATGATAGTGCTCAATAAATATTAACTATTATAATTAAAGCACAAGTCTGATCAGTCTGTCCAATGGTTCTTAGGCTCAAGAATAAAATCAGAGAGAACTTCATAGTCCCAACCCCACCTCTTGACTCCCTAACCTTTCCTCTCTATCTTTGCTACCCCATTCCCTGGTCACTATGCTCCAGTTACTCTATCTTCTTCCAGGTCTTCAATCTCACCAAGTTCTCTGACTCAGAATCTTTGCACATGCTGTTTATTCTGCCTAGAATGCTAATCCAAGGGTTGGCAAACTTTTTCTAAAGGGCCTGATAACAAATATTTTTGGCTTTCTGAGCCATATGGTTTCTGTCACAACTACTCACCTCTGCCATTATAGTTTGAAAACAGCCCAAAATGATTAAAAAAATACATAAACAATAGGTAAGACTGTATCCCAACAAAACTTTATTTATAAAAACCAACAGTGGGCCAGATTTGGCCCATGGGCCATAGTTTGCCATTCCCTACTCTCGTCTCCCCTCTTTGGCTAGCATCCTTGAATGCTCAGCTTAAATGTCACATCCTCAGGGAAGCCTCCTGACTAGACTAAGCCTCCTGACTAGAATGCCCCTGACTAGACTAAGTTCCTCTGTTATACATTTCTACATTAGTCTCTGGAGCCCTCAAGACAATCTTAAATTATCTCATTATTAAATTGTTAACTTGATTATTATTCCATTGACTTTTATTTCATTGTTCACTCTTACCAATTGTGAGCTACATGGAACAAGGACCACATCTATTTTATCTCTGCTATATCATCAGTGTTTTTTTTAAAAAAGGAGATAATACTCCAAACAAAGAAGAGGTCGGCTCTGGCCTCTAAGAACATATCTTCACTACAATAGATATTGGCCTGGATTAAAAATACTGTGCAATCTGAAAGAGATAAAGATGCTAATATATTTCCGTAGAGTTTAGGATGGGAGGTTATCTTTGAATCTGTCAGCTAAAACTCAGCCTTAGGGACAATGAAATACAATACCTGGTGGACATAATACTCAAGATCGAAGAGCGCAGCAACCTTCTCTTCCAGGGTAGAGCTGGAACTGTTGAACTTGTTGATCAGCCGCACCATGATCTGCATGTCAGTCTCAATGACAACATTCAGTTCCTCAAAGTCCTTCTTCAGCTCTTCAATGGGGCGAAAGAGCCGTTTAACCTCAGCCTGTCTTGCCTAAGGTACAAAGAGATGATTAATTAAATCGACCAGAGACATCTTCCCAGGACTCCCATGCTCTACACCATGGATACCCACCCTCAAAGAACTGATTCTCCAGGACTCAAAATTTTTGTTACTGTGTACTATCAGAAATCCTGATATCTTCTAAGATGTTCCCAGAGTCTTCCTGTATAGCGATCTGCCCCAAAAACACACTCAAAGTTTTCTACGGCTCTCTTATCCTGGTCTGACTTCCAATGTTCGGGAAGATTGAAAAGTCTTATTGTTGAAATCACTGAATTCAAGGAAAGTAATGCAAGCTTACCTTCAACCCCTAACCTCACACGAAAAGGTTGAGGTCTAAGATGGAATAACCCACACCTTGGTTCTCTATATTTTACAATCAGGACATATCCTGGTGTTGCTCTGCCCAATCCAGCAACATGGTAGGGAAACCTGGATGTAGAAAACTGTGGTGAAGAGATGTCACAGTGGGAGCAATCTGCTCATGAAAATTAACTCACTGTCAATCTAACTACAGGTGTACAATTTGTTCAACTGTTTGAAGTGGCTAAATTGCTGTAGGCACTATATTCAAATCTCAAGCAATTTTTTCTCAAGCCCTCCCAACCCTGCACTCAAAGATTTTTAAAATAAAGTAATGTTGGAGGTGAATAAAAGATTTTAATTAGATATCTGTGACACTCCCTGTTTCTTCTCAATTTCAGAGTATAGTATTTATAAAGAGTCTGAAATGTCACAGTGGTTTGTGTCACAGTGTTTGCGTCTCTATCTTTCAAGAAAAATTAAAAGGCACGAATATTTATGAAAAGTAGAATGATGAGTAGCTGTCAGTTCCAAATTGCTCATCTATTACCTTCAGGTTTTCTCTCCAGAAACACCACAGAAACACCAACCAAAAAAAATGAGTTTCTCTTCCTCCCTCTCTCTCTCTCTCTGCAGCTTATAAATAACAAACATTTATTTCTCAGAGTTCTGGCAGCAAGAATCTGAGATCACAGTACCAGCATCAGGTAAGGCCCTCTTCTAGATAGCAGAAAACTTTTTTCTTTTTTTAATTTTTATTGATTTTTAGAGAGAGAAAAAGAGGAAAGCAGGGGTAAACAGAAACATCAACGTGTTGTTCCACCATTTACACACTCACTTCTTGCTTCTTGTATGTGCCCAGACTAGAGATGGAATCTGCAACCTTGGCATATTGAGATGATGCACTGAGCTACCCAGCCAGGACCCAATCAGCCTCTCTCTCCTTTTGTTCTTTAAAGATTTTTTTTTTAATTTTTTGAGAGAAGGGAAGGAAGGGACAAAGAGGAGGAAAAAAACAGCAATTGCCTCTTTCAGGCCCACAACCCAGGTTCATGCCCTGACCGGAAATTAAAAGCAACCTTTTGGCCTGTGGGACAACACCCAACCAACTGAGCCATACCAGTCAGAGTTCAGTCTCTTTTAAAAGATAAAGCTCCTAGTAGAGTAATCACATCGATAGGATACCATATCCTACTTACAACAGTGAAATGCTCTCCCTACAACATACCAGAAGACTCTGGCCAGGCAAAGAGCTGGGGGATGACAGGCAAGTGAGCAGAGTAAGAAACAAGTCACCTCTGCCTCACAAAAATAATGTGTAACTTGCCCTCAGAAAGGCCTTTTTTTTTAAGAAGGTAAAGAAAGCTGTTTATTTTGCAATAAGTAAAAACTCACAGAAAGTTACAAAAATTGTAGAGGGTATCTTTTATTCCACTTCCCCCAATGGTAACATCTTAAATTACAACAGCACAATAGCAAAACCAAGAAAATGACATAGGTGTAACACTGTTAACTAAAAAAACTAAAGTACAAGCCTTATTCAAGTTTCACCAGCTTTTACATGTACATATTTGCATGTATGTGTGCATCATTTTAAACAATTTTATGCAATATATAGATTCATGTAACCATCAGAACAACGAAGCAATAGAGCTATTCCCTCACCACCAGATTCATTGTGCTCCTTTGTAGGTGAGCCTCATCATCCCACCCACTCCCTCCTGTCCCTATGCCTCCGAAACCACTAATTTTTTCTCCATCTCTATAATTCTGGCATTTGAAGAATGTTATATAGATGGAATCACATGGTCTGTAATCTTCTGAGTTTTGCTTTTTTTTAAGTGAATATAATACACTTGAGATCTACACAAGTTACTTCACATATCAAAGATTTCTTTCTTTTTAATGCTGAGTAGTATTTCATTGTACAGATGTACAGTTTTGTTTAACCATTCACCTGTTGAAGAACATTTGAGTTGTTTCAGAGTTCTTTTTTTTCTGGGATAAATGCCTATAACTGCAAACGCTAGGTTGTATGATAAACACAGTTTGTTTTATGAGAAACTGTCAAACTATCCCAGTTTCCAGAGAGCTGTGCCATTTTATATTACCAACAATGAACGATGCATGAAAGATACAGTTTCTCCACATTGTCATTATTATTTAGTATTACCATCATTTTATTTTAGGTATTCTAATAGATGTGTAGTGATATCTCACTGTGGATTTAATTCGCATCTTTCTAATGGCGAATGACATTAAACATTTTTTCAGCCCTGGCTGGTATGGCTCAGCGGACCGAGCTTTTTGGCTTGCAAACTGAAAGGTCGCCGGTTGTTTCCAGTCACCGCACACGTCTGAGTTGCAGGCCAGGTCCCTGGTTGGGGACATGCATGGGGGCATGCAAGAGGCGATCAGTCAATGTTTCTGTCCCTTTGTCCATCCCTTTCCCTCTCTCTAAAAGTAAATATGTAAAATCTTTTAAAAATATTTTCATGTGCTTATTTGCCATTCACATATCCTTTTCGGTGAAATGTCTGTTGGTGTCCTTTGTCCACTTTCCAAATTGGTTGTTGGTTTTTACTGCTGAGTTTTGAGAGTTCTTTATATATTCTATATACAAGACTTTTATCAGATACAGACAGTCCTTGCTTTGCACAAATCTGATATACACCAATTTCAAATACCACAGTTTAAGTAACACCAGTCTCCCAACATGATACAAATTTCAGTTGCCATAGTTTGTTCAATGTAACTGCATAAAACATCAACTTTGCTGCTAGCTCTTTGGTACACAAATCACTACATAAATGCCCATCAGGATCAGTGGATGATCACATTTCTTTCAAAGTCTGTCTGTAACTGAGCACTGTGCATCCATTACCCAGTTATATGCAAATGTTAATTGTGTAGTTGTATGGTTTCCTCATCCCCAAATGATAAACCCACTTAACATTTCATAAAGAGAGCTAATCAGGAGAGAGAAATGGCCAAAGATGAAAGTGCAGCAAAGAAACAACAGCAGTAACTCTGGTAATGGCATTCATATGTAATGTACATGGGATTATATTATATTGGCATAATTTTTTGCTTTAACTATAAAAACACAATTTTTAAAACCCAAGAGGACAGTCCATTATATTTTTCCCTTATTTTTACTCATTTCATTTTTCTTTCATTCCTCCTAGTGTTTCAGGTTTCCTTCTGTTATTATTTACCTTCTATTTGGACAATATTCTTTAGTCATCCTTTTAGGTAGGTCTGCTGGTGACAAATTCTTTTAATTTTCTTTTATGTGAGAATGTCTTAATTTCCCTTTCATTCCTGAAAGATATTGTCATTGGCTGTATAATTCTGGGTGGATAGTTAGTCCTTTTTCAGCACTTGAAAAATGTTGTACCATATATTCATCTGGCCTCTGTGGTTTTTTTTCTTATATATATACTTTTATTGATTATAACATTACAGTTGTTCTATTTCCCCCCTTCATTCCCCTCTACCCTGCACAACCCCTCCTCCACCATTCCCCCCCCTTTAGTTTATAACCATGTGTCTCCGGTTCTTTAGATTCTATATTTCCCCTACTATTCTTGCCCTCCCCCTTATCTATTTTCTACCTACTGTCTATGCTATTTTCTGTACCTTCTTCCCCCTTCTCCTCCTCTCACTCCCCTGTTGCTAACCCTCCATGTGATCTCCATTTCTATGGTTCCACTCCTGATCTAGCTGTCCTCTTGGTTTGCTTTTGTTTTAGGTGTGGTTGTTAATAACTGTGAGTTTGCTGTCCTTTCACTGTTCATAGTTTTTATCTTATTTTTCTTAGATAAGTCCCTTTAACGTTTCATATAATAAGGATTTGGTGATGATGAACTCCTTGAACTTGACCTTATCTGAGAAGCACTTTATCTGTCCTTCCATTTTAAATGAAAGCTTTGCTGGATAAAGCAATCTTGGCTGTAGGTCTTTGGATTTCATGACTTGGAATACTTCTTTCCAGCCCCTTCTTGCCTGTAAGGTCTCTTTTGAGAAATCCGCTGACAGTCTGATGGGTACTCCTTTGTAGGTGACTGTCCCCTTATCCCTTGCTGCTTCTAGGATTCTCTCCTTCATTTTAGTCTTGGCTAATGTAATTATGATGTGCCTTGGTGTGTTCCTTCTTGGGTCCAACTTCTTTGGGACTCTCTGAGCTTTCTGGATTTCCTGGAAGTCTATTTTCTTTGCCAGATTGGGGAAGTTCTCCTTTATTATTTGTTCAAATAAGTTTTCCACTCGTGGCTGTTTCTCTGCCCCTTCTGGTACCCCTATAATTCGGATGTTGGAGCGTTTAAAGATGTCCTACAGGTTCCTAAGCCTCTCCTCATTTTTTTGAATTCTTGTTTCTTCATTCTTTTCTGGTTAGATGTTTCGTTCTTCCTTCTGGTCCAATCCATTGATCTGAGTTCCAGTTTCCTTTCCATCACTATTGGTTTCCTGTGCATTTCCCTTCATTTCAATTACTTTAGCTTTCATATGTTCCTCTAATTTGAGACTATAATCAACCAGTTCTGTGAGCATCCTGATCACTAGTGTTTTGAACTGTGCATCTGAGAGGTTCGCTATTTCTTTTTCTCTTAGAGTTATGGGCTCTGGGGCTTTGAGTTCTTTTTGAGCCATATTTTGGACTGTTTGTGCCTGTTACAAATGAGGGGTGGAGCCCTAGGTGTTCACCAGGGCGGGGCAAGTCAGTTGCTGGGTTGTGATGCTGTATGTGGGAGCAGGGTCAAAGAGGAGCAATGGCAGTCCCGTGTGCTGCCTGGCGCCGCTGCCACCTTTGCCAGGGCCCATGTGTTCTGTCCCACTGCTCAAATGTGCAACCCATGGTCAGCCCTCCACCGCTGGGTTTGCCCGCTGGGGCCTGCACAGTCCATCTCACCACTCACTCCTCTGCTGGTTTATCTGCGTGCGAATGTGTGACCATGGGTCCGAGATGCTACCCAGGCTGCCTGCTTGCCTGGGTCAGGGGATCTTTCCTGCCCAACCCTGCTCTGCTGCTGGCTCCGCCCCTCTTACCAGTCCCGGCTGAATGGTTCATTGTTGTTGGACTTCTGTATAGTTCAATTTTCTGTTCTTTGGCTATGTCTTTGTTTACCAAACCTTTGTTGTATTCAAACTTGGTTGTGGGAGAAGGCACAGTGTTTCCACCTACGCCTCCATCTTGGTGGAAGTCCCTGGCCTCTGTGGTTTTGGATGAAAAATCCTCTGTCATTCAATCAGTGTTCCCTACAGATAATGATTCTGTCTAGCTGCTTTCAAGAGTTTTTCTGTGTTTAGTTTTAAGAACATTGACTTCTTAAAGAAAGTTGTCATGGTATTGATTTCTTTAGTTTAAGTAAAGTTGTCATGGTATTGATTTCTTTGCATTTATGTGATTTAAAATTCATTCAGCTTCATGAATCTATGCGTTTATGCCTTTCATCATCTCTGGGAATTTTTCCATCTTTACCTTATTGATTTTTTTCTTCAGCCCCAGATTCTTCTTCCTCTCCTTCTGAAACTCCAGTGACACAGATGTTAAATCTTTTGTTATACAGGAATACCAATGAGATATAACAGGCTTGGTTTCGAATCACACAATAAAGCAAATATCACAATAAAGTGAGTCACAAATTTTGTGGTTACCCAATGCATATAAAAGTTATGTTTACTATAGTCTACATACAGTCTACATAAAAGTTATGCAGACTACACAGTAGTCTATCAAGCATGCAATAGCATTATGTCTGAAAAACAGTGTATATACCTTAATTTAAAAATACTTCATTGCTAAAAAATGCTGATCATCATCTCAGCCTTCAGTAAATTGTAATCTTTTTGTTGGTAGAAGGTCTTGCATCAATGTTGGTGAAACACATTACGCGCAAAGCGCAATAAAAAGAGGTATGCCTGTAGTCCTATAGGACCCTAATTTATTTTCTCTTATTAAGAAAGTTTTACCTGTCTTCAAGTTCACTGAAGCTTTTCTCTCTCATTGTTATTTTGTTATTATTAACCCTATCCAGTAATTTATTTATTTTTCTTTTGCTGTATTTTTCAAACGAGACCGAGCACATTCAGGGTGGTATGGCCATAGACTTTTTGCTGTATTTTTCAGTTCTAAATTCCATTTGGTTCTTTTTTATATCTTCTATTTCTTTGCTGAAGTTGTCATTTGTGTCAAGAGTGTTCATAATTGCTTTTTTATGATAGTTGCTTTAAAATCCTTGTAAGATAATTCCAACTTCTGAGTCATCTAACTGTTGGAATCTGTTGTCTTTCTTAATTTAAGTTTTGATATTCCTGGTTCTTGGTATGATGAGTGAGTATCCTGGACATTTTGTTATTAAGCCTCTTACTCCTACTGAATCTTCCTTCTCAGTAGGCAGTTACATTGTTTTGGTTTAATATGCTGTTTCTGGCCTTGTTGTATAACTGTGACTACAAAACAACTAAGTTTTCAGAGCCTTTGCAGTGTTATTTTGGTTTGCTTCTTTTGTGTGCTGCTCAGAAGCTAATCTAAACACCGGGGCAGTATTCCACACTATAGTTCACTTCTTAAATATTTTGCTGTGTTAACTCCAGTCACTTTTTCATGTGAGTCACTAGGAAGTATGCCCAGAACATCATTTGCAAAATCCCTTTTACTAGCTCCCTTCTCTCCAAAATCCTACCACCATTCTCTAACTGGGAGGAAAAGAACATCACCTACCACCACTGGGCACTGGACATTGGGAGTATAAGTCCTTCCTTGGCCTCTACTGACAGCAACTGGTGGGGGGTTGAAACACTGCCTCATGCAGCTGACCTAGGGTGGAAATTCAGCCTCCTCACTTGCTCCCAGTGACACTGCCCCAGGGCGGGAAGCAGACTGCTGCATCACACTGCCTCACTGTCACCAAGGAAGGGTGAAAATACAGACTCTCCATTCAGTGTTCCCCTCTCACTCACTCCCTCCCCACATCACCTCAGCTAGGAGTGAAAAACCTCCTTAGTACTGACAGGCAGTGGACAGACATTCAGGTCTTTTCTTGGCCTCTGCTGATCCCACCCTAACAGGAGATCATGCTGCTGCCATGAGGAGGATGAAAAACACTTGGTCTCTACTGGCAGGACACCACCAGTAGGGGAAGCAAAGAATAGTCTCCTACCATTGGGTAGAGGGGAGAAATTCTCCCTCAACTCTCTGCTCAGCTCTCACTGAAACCACCTTGGTTGAGGTAACCGAGCACAGCTCCACACCCTCTCACTGCCCCCAGGAGGGAGTGCAAGTTCAGGCTCCCCACTCAGCTTTTGCTGACACCAATTTGGTGGAGGAATGAGAGTGCAGTTTGTTATCACCAAATGGGAGGTGAAAATCCAAGTTCCCTGTTCAACGTTCACTGGCTCTAAGGTTAGAGATGGGATTTCCATGGTCTTTGGGTAAAGTAGGACAGGTATTGTCCAAAAGTTGTTTTGTCCTACTAGGCTGCCCTTTGCCTGGTCCTTTCTTTAGAAGGAGCAGGCCTTTCTTAGAACTGTTTTCTACCTGTACCTATTGGCATTTCCAGAGTGTGGGCTTCTCCAGTGTCCACTCTAAAATACATAAAGTAGGGGGGAAGCCCAAGGAACTCACTGCCATGTCATTCATCAAGTTCCAGGGTCCCTAGTCAGTCTGCCTTCTTCTTCCCACCTCTTAGGATTGATATTCTTCTATCTACTTTTAGTATTACATCCAGGGTTTTTAGCTGGCCTTAGAAAGAAGAATAAAGAGAAATGAGTCTACTTCATCTTGTCCAGAATCAAAAGTTTAAGAAGGCCATATTTATTTAAGACCTATTTAAGGAAAAGAAGATCAAAACTATGACCATTAAAATGACAACAAACTCACAACTATCAACAACTGAATCTAAAAAACAGAAACAAAGACAAAATAAGCAAACAACTAGAACAGGAATACAATCATAGATATGGAGATCATTTGGAGGATTATCAGCTGGGAGGGGGCAGGGGGACAGTGGGGGGAAAAGGTACAGAGATTTAGAAGTATAATTGGGTAGGTACAGAATACACAGAGGGATGTTAAGAACAGTACAGGCAGTGGAGAAGCCAAACAACTAACACACACAATCCATAGATATCAACTAAGAGGGGGAATTCCTGGAGGGAAGAGGAGAACCAAGCAGAAGGGGGCAAAGAGAGAAAAAAATGAGACAACTTTAATAGCATAATCAATAAAATATGCTTTAAAAAAAGACAGAAATTCTCCAATCTATATACTTCAAGTCAATTTATTTGCCTGTCCCAGTGCACTGGCAGTGAACAGAGTCAGTCCAATTAGGTTCCAATTGAAAGCAGGAGAAAGATCCCACGATTCAGCAACTCAGTGAAGAGGCTACCAACCTGAGTTCCACAGAAGTGAAGAGAGAGTATGGCAGCTGTATCTCAGAAGTGGCATTTGACTCAAATGAACCAATACAGGGATGGCAATCATGCACTTGGGTGCTGGTATTGGGATCTCCCCTTGCAAAGGAAGAGGATTATTTTTAATTGCAAAACAACTGAAAACTTAATCTCTTGCCTTTACATTTAAAAAATATTTTATAATACTCATACTTTTCTACTCTAACTGAATTACGAGAGAAGAACATCACTAAAGAGAACAAGGACAATCAACAGAGGAGCAGTGAGTCTTCCATCCACAGAGAAGACAAAGAAAAAAGCCTGGCTTTTATGTTTCTGTCAGCCCCACACTGAGCCCATGGTGGGGGATAATGAGTGGGAATGAGCCCAAACCCTGGCCACAGAACACTAATCTCTCTGTTCCGTGCACCTAGGCATGCACTGCTCTCCTCTGCTGGCCTTACCTTCATCAGGTAGGGGATTTGCTTTTTCTCACCCCCATAGCTAATACACATGCGGTAGGATGGAATTTTATGCATCATCTTCCTTCATCTATTGCTGCTGCTACTGCCATCCTGCTAATCACTTTCTCATACCACATACACTCCCTGTGCTGAGAGATGTGACTCTGGTAAGATGAGTAGACACAGAGACTTGGCCTGCATATTAACACATCCTAATTAAGTCCTCCCCCACATCAAAAAAAAAAAAAAAAGCTCGTTTGTCTCAGAAATACTTAGTTCTAAAAAGTACGAGGAACTTAGGCCTCCTCCACTAACATACAAGCTGTCAAGAACCTCATGCTGCCCCTCCAAAATATTGCCAGGATTCTAGTGCAAAGGCAGACAGGTAGACAAAGCAAAGCAAAGCAAGGAGACAGACAAAGCAAAGGAGGAGAAAGAAGAGGGAGGGAGAACTTAAAAAGGTCTCTAAGGCAGCCATCTAGGGAGGTTCTTTCAAGGACAGGACTCAACTGGAAATGTAAAAAATTGTTTGCTACATTCTCTGGCTATTGCATGAGCTCATGAGATACACCGAACAGTAAGATTTCTTTCTGGTATAGGTCTGTACCTAGAAGCCCTCCCAGACATTAGGGGCCTAGCCAAAGAAGTGCAATGCTGCTTCTTATTCCTCCCCATTCCCTTAGCTTAGTTTAGGACTGGTGGAAACCTCAGCCACACTCTTGTCCCAGCCCTGTGTTGTATATTTAAGAAAGCTTGAGGCCTAGCAAAAAATACATTTGCTACATGTTTAAAGGACAAGAATCCAGGCTTCTTCCTTCCTGGTCTAGCACCTCTGTCCTTTAAACTTGTAGTAATCCAAGTGTAAGTGAGATCCAAGTTTTAACCTCTATTCTTTTCACTCATGTCTATGATAATGTAGAGTATGGCCACCTGTGCTTTCTGCCTCAATTTCCCCAAACATACAATAGGAAGTTGGATCCTAACCCAACCAATAATGGAAATGCTCTCAGCATTTTTTCAATAGTCTATAAATGGTTATTTATTTGGCACTAACTGCTCTTTAATTATTTTACAATATTATTATTATTATCCCATGTTTACTGCAAACGCTTCAGGAGAAAGTGATTCCCTTCAAGGCCATCCTGGAGACTTATATGAACTCCCTGGAAAGAATCACATACCTTGTCTTCCTTTGAACTCTCCATCTCTGCCCCCTCCTTGAATTTTGCCAGTGCACTCTTGAGGTCCTGAGATGTATAGGTGTTGGTGTTGATGTCCAACCTGTTCAATGAGAAGTTGAGAGTTAGGAGGAAGGCACCATCTTTCCCAAGAAACCCCTACAGGTGGCTGGTACTCCAAGGCATGTTAAGCCAGGCCAGCTCTAACTCAGAGTACACTTATTCTACCTTTACCTTCAGTCAGCCATAAGTACAAAAGGGTGATTTTACCTTAAAGTTAGAGGAGGGAAAACACAGCTTAAGATGGATGAAGTCATTTCATGAAAGAGGAGGAAATGGCATGGGACAGGACAGAGAGCTCTCAGCCAACTACTCAGGCAAAAACAAGCCTGGAACGTTTCAGCAATGCCGCTCTCTCAGCACACATCAGGGCACTAGAAGGGCACTAGATACAGACAGAGGGAATAACAGACCCTATTTATATTATTCAGGAAAGAAACCAACAGAGATCTGAGTCTCCCCAAACATGTGCCTGATCTGATTTGACAAGCAAGCCTGTCTTTACAAAAACAGGCTGAATAAATTCACATCTTAAAAACAGGCTGAATAAATTCACATCTTTAAGACCAACCCCTGAGCATGGAGTAGATGCAGAAGGTATGCATCAATCTGACAAAGGAATGCATTTAAGATACCAAAGATTAGAATCAAGGTCAGCCACCTTCCATAGTTAGCCTCCAAGAAGAGGGAGGAAAGGAACCAATATGGATATAATCTCAAGAACCTGACTAAAGAATGATATCCTCACAAAGACCCCTGGAACTGACCCAAGCCACAACCATTCATCTTGAGTGAAGAGAAGACATTCATGGCAATGGGGGAGGGGAGTGGAGGCAGGTTTTGCCAACAGCAGCCATTCCAGTTCAGTGAACAGAGGTAGGAAAGAGTAATATGAACAAAGGGAAGTATGGAATGTGGGCTGTGCTCCACAGGTCTGTCCAGGTGTGTGGGGGGAGGAGGGTTAAGTATAACCCAGGAGCTATATCAGGATGGGGGAGGAAGGAGTCAGTGGACTGCTCTACTCCAGACAGGATGAGCAAGCACATCAGTCCCGCAGTCCTAGCCTCGTGAGAAGGGCACGCTCTCAGAACTTGAAAAAGTTCTGAGAAAAAACCCTTGTCTTCTGTAGACCTCAGTCTTCCCAAGCAAATTAATAATAGTTAACCACTCCTATTTACTGAGCACTTAACCATGTGTCTGGCCCTGTGTTACTCCTTCAGCAGTATTTCATTCAAATCATTACCACAATCCTACATCAGAGGGGAGAAATTCTTTGTCCTCGCAGAGTATCGCTCAATGCCAACTGCTTGAGGAAGCCACTGCCCCGCTCCTTACCTGTGACAAGGATCTAAATATTTAGGGCCATAGCTTAAACTTATCTTCCACCTCCTCTTAGACTTGGCCAGGAAGAATCCCTTTGTATCTCATATCTCTGTTTATTGCTCTTCCAGGCCACAAGGGTACACATGTGTGTCTGCACTCACGTACACACAACCATCCTCAGCTGGTATTCCCACTTTATTCTTCACTGAGAATATAGATGTTCAAGAAATCTTCCCAACATCAGCTCTACACACCAACCTGCATCTAAACCTACACTCTCTGCTTCCCCCTCTATTATAATAGATGACAGTGTCCCTGCTCCTACTAAACTTAGGCTCCAGATATCACCTGCCTTTTCAAAAGTTTCAACTTCCATACTTACACCACTAGCTTCAGTCTGTATCATTCATCTCTGCCTTCGATTGGATTATTCCCATCAGCATATCAACACTATTTTGACTCCACAGTCTTAAATTATCATGCTACCTCCTTGCTCCCATTCAGAGTAAACACACTGAACACACTGTCTTCATTCACCATCCTGCTATTTACATTGCCATTTGCTCTAATCTGGGTTCTCTTCCTACATCTCTGCTAAAACTGCTCATCAAAATTACCAATAAGTGATGGCCAAATCGAATAGACTCTTCACAAATGTCATGTTCCTCAACCACTCAACAGCCTTTACACAGTTTACCCCTCCCTCCTTGAAACACTCTCCCTTCTGGCTTGTTAAAATGGCCTCCTGGTTCTTCCCCTTCCTCATCGCCTACGTGAATCCTATACATGCTGGAATGCCCCAGATTTCAATTCTGGACAATACTCCCTTCTCTATCTCTATACCCACTAGTTATTTTCTTTTCTTTTTTAAAGGATTTTATTTATTTTTAAAGATAGAGGGAGGGAGGGAGGAAGTGAGGGAGGGAAACATTGATGTGTGAGAGAAAGACAGATTGGATGCCTCTCACATGGCCCCAACTAGGGACCTGGCCCGCAACCCAGGCATGTGCCCTGACTGGGAATCAAACCAGCAACCTGTTGGTTTGCAGTCCAGTGCTCAAGCCACTGAACCACACCAGCCAGGGCTCCCCTAGCTCTTTTCAAATATCCATCAAGCAATGATACCCAAATTTACATCTCTGCCCCAACGCTCTGCTCTGAATATTAGTCAAACTCCTGTACAGCAACCTGATATATCTTGGACCTTGGGTGTTTAACCGGCACCTCATATGTATTACATCTAAAACATAGGTCTTGATGATTCTCGTGAGAAATCTGACCCTCTCCCAATCTTTTCTATTTCACTAAATGGTAACTTCAAGCACTGAGGTGGACAAATCCCCAAAAAGCTTTGTGTATATCTGTGCCCCCAACCTTCCTTCAACCCCAACATCTAAATCATAAGCAAGTTCTATCAACCCTACCTCCAAATTAAATCTACAAGTCCATCCATTCTGTATTATGACACCCTAAACTACTGATCTGCTAAAGTGACATCCTAATTATCTCTGCTTCTTTTGTCTACCTCCAATCTGTTTTCCATCCACATATCAACTAGAGTGATCTTGCTCAACTACATTATATTAAATCCCTTTACCACCTCAAATCCTCTGGTGGCTTTCCATACAATTCCAGTTAAGTGTGAAGTTCACTCAACATGCTCCTCAAAACTCTATGATCTGGCCTCTTATAGCTCTTTAATCTGATTTTCTAGTAGTCGTCTTCCTTCCCCTCCTCTAGTCACCGATTATTTTTGTTTCTTGAACTTGACAAAGCTTTTCCCTTGATAAAGCCAGGGACTCTTCCCTCTGACTCAAATGCTAAGCCTGAACATATGAAACTAGCTCATCGCACTGACTAAATCCCCCTCATTCTTCAGGTCTCATTTCAAACATCATCTTGACAAGGACTTCCCAAACTATCCTATCTAATGTGACCTCACCTAGGGACTTATCACATTGTTTATTTCTTCCCTAGTATTTATTATAATATGTAATTACCTTACTTGCATGTTTATCTACCTGTTTTTCTGTCTGCCAGCTACTATAAGGCTGGCATCTTGTCTGTTTTGTTTACTACTATATCCCCAATGCCTGGCACATAGCACTCAAAAGGTCTTTTGGGAAATGAAAGAATGGAGCAAGTAAATGGCCTTGTTCTTGGCCCACTCATTTAATTACTATACGATATTGTGCCATAGTAAATGCTCAATCCAAGATGGGAAAACCTGGATGTAGTTTGTCCCTCTCCCTGCAACCATAAGAAGATGGTTCAAAGAAGTTGGTGTTCTGGGCTAAAACTAGTGGAGATGGCAATGCCTAACACAAAAAGCAAGAAGACAACCTGCTGCAAGGAGCAAATAGGCAGTTAGACAACGCCGGGAGAACCCTCTGGGACAAGTCAGAGTCAGGGAGTCTGTCCCAGGCTACAGAGCCCCATGAGTATTATGGCTCCAGGTAGCAGCATGGCCAGGCACAAACCCAGCAGGACTAGTGAAGAGGCCATGGGTTGGGCTGAATTAACTATCCCCAGCTCTCTCTAGTTAGTGATTAATTCTGTGTGATCACCAACTTCTTTGGCAATCTGATGGAAACGGTGGGTCTTACTCCTAAAACAGAACATGCAGATAAGTAAAATACTATAACAATTTTGGAAATTAGCCCTGCCCTTTGGACTCTGTTTCCACTACAGTGCTCAAGAGTCAGGGAGACACTGTGAGGCAGAATTGGAGGGGCACAGGATGAAGCTGGCCCCAGGAGAAGGAAGTCACCACCAAAAGCAGCCCAAGACTCCTGAGCTCATGGCAGTGAACACCCACACCACCACCTTGTCAATGCCTTTGGGCTCCTGTTCAGACAGGTTTGCCACTTGCTATAAATGCTGAGAAGAGAGAGGACACATTCAGCATGTCCTGGAGGCCATTCCAGGCCAGAGCTCTCAGAAACATTCCAAAGGAGAAAAGTAAAGAGTTGGGAGTGGGGACAAATATTTCTCTCCTGGTGTGTCTACTACAGACCATTTAGGTGGCTCTCCTTTCTAGTCTAAAAAGATCTAAACAACAGACAAAACAGTAAGCACTTCTACTAATGATCTACAGTCAGGTATTAGAGAAATAACTTACCAGGGTATTAAAACCAACAAATAAAAGACTCCAAATTAATGCAGTTCCTAATTTAGTACTCTTAAACCAAGAAAAAACAGGCTTTTTACTTAGAAAATAAGACTTGGCTTAGACATGAGAGAAACTTTCTCAAGTACTTTGACTCACTGACATGTGCATATGTGTCCTGGGGATGGAGAGACGTTCACAGGGTTACAACAGTGAGACCTGATTCTTTCTCAGATGATTCTTTCTTAGTTTCTCAGGAAGAAAGGAACCATGTCAAATGAGCCACCCCAGGTATAGGCTTATCTGGAGAGCTGTAGGAAGATAAAGGTATTCCCCAGTTCGGGGTGACTGTAAGAAGTATCCCTTTATCCTATCTATCACAATATAAAGTTGAATTTTCCAGCAGTAAAAACTGTCCAAATACTAACAGGCTGCTTTGTGGGGTTGTAAACGCCACATGACTGGAGGCGCACATGGAGAGGCTGAGTGTCTTTTTTGTCACGTATATCAAAGACAAGACTCAGGTAAGAACTGGGTCCCTCAGGTCCCTTTTGTAGATTGTACCTAACTACAAAATATTGTTTTTTTTTCATGGTTTACAACTTTATTCAAATGTTCCACAGGTACCTCAAATAAATGCATTTGTTATCATTAGAGCTGCTTTTTAAAATCTTTTTTTTATTTAATTATTGTTCAAGTATAGTTTTCTGCCTATTACTCCCATCCCAGCCCACACCCTCAGTGCTCCCCACCTCCCTCCCATTTCCACCCCCCTTAATTTTTGTCCATGTGTCCTTTATACTTGTTCCTGTGAATCCCTCCCCTTTTCCCCTGAAATTCCCTCCCCTCTCCCCTCTGGTCCCCGTCTACCCGTTCTGTATTTCAGTGCCTTTGATTATATTTTGCTTGTTTGTTTCGTTGTTTAGGTTCCTCTTAAAGGTAAGATCATATGGTATTTGTCTTTCACCACCTGGCTTATTTCACTCAGCATAATGCTTTCCAGTTCCATCCATGCTGTTGCAAAGGGTAGGAGCTCCTTCTTTCTGCTGCATAGAATCCCATTGTGTAAATGTACCATAGTTTTTGGATCCATTCATTTACTAATGGGCACCTAGGTTGCTTTCAACTCTTGGCTATTGTAAATTGTGCTGCTCTGAACATTGAGGTGCATAGTATTTTAAAATAATACATATGCAAGGAATAAGTAACACTAACCCCACTCAACCCATAATTGATTCCCAATACTTAACATGTATTAGAGCAGGGGCAGCAAACTATCTGTAATGACCAGATAATACTTGAGGCTTTGTAAGCCTTATGGTGATTGTCCCAACTATACAACTCTACCAGTGTAGCAAGAAAGCAGCCACAGACAATAAACAAATGTATATAGTTATGTTCCAATAAAACTTTATATGGACACTGAAATCTGAATTTCAAACAATTTACATGAGTCATAAAATATTATTTTTTTTTTTTAATATATTGGTCTTTAGACAGAGGGGAAGGGAGGGAGAAAGAAAAGGAAAGAGACAACAATGTGTGGTTGCCTCTTGTGTGCCCCCTACTGGGGACCTGACCCACAACCCATGCATGTACCCTGACTGGGAATCAAGCCCTCGACCTTTTGGTTTGTAGGCCAGTACTTAATCTACTGAGCTTTATCAGCCAGGACCTTCCCCCCCCCCCGCCAACCATTAAAAAATGTTAAAAACAACTTAGCTTGTGGGCCATACAAAAACAGGCAGCAGTTCTAATATGACAAATGGGACAAATTTTGCTAATTCCTGCATTAGAAACTTCATGGCTGGTATTGATAACAACCTTTTGAACTGCATAATTCCAGCAGCCCCTGCAATCCCATGCTCAACCTCCTTCTCTCTCAAGCAGAAAATAGAAAGCTGAGAAAACAGTAATTCAAGGCAAATAACAGAAAAATACAGACTCTGAATTGCCCAAAATCAAAGAATCTAAACTGCTTATTATAAAATAAAGCAACCTCTTACCATTGGAGAACTTTTATACCATAAGAGAGTCTGTTTTAATTTAATATGGACTAACAAGAGGAAAAGTTAGTCTGAATTAAAGACTTTAAAATGCAATTTTATTGTTCACCAAGGAAGTATTACTGCAAAGCAGAAGGCCTAACAGGCCTATTTTAATGAATAGATGACTCATCTGTAATCAGCGCATTAATTGTTGAGATTCAAATGGGTGCTCTTAAAGTACTGGGAAAAATAGCTTCATTTTTAAATCAGGTTAAGCATTCTCACTACAGCCTTTTATAAATTATCAATTTGCTTTGCAAACTATTTCTTTCCAAAGACTGTAGAAGTGAACTTCTATAAAACCCTGAGAGATTTATCACAAATCCTAGTCTATTAAATTTCAAATTTTTTAAAAGTCACAAAAATTTGGGTAAGGAACATTGCATTGTCATTACTTTCAGTATTACAAAATCAGTGCTGTCAGTCCCCTAGTTGCTAGGGTTGACACTGTACCTTCTGCCTTTTTTCAACCCTTTCAAAGTATCTCGAAACTTGTCTTCATCTTGGAGTTTCACTTCTCTTGCCCCAGTCTGGAGATTGAGTCGCACATGAGATCCTGCAGGGACAGCCTGACCTAAAAGCCAAGAAGAGAGAAGGCTCATGAAGTATACAGTCCTCAGAACTGGTGGATTGCTGGCTAACAAGTCAGTGGGACTTAATAGTTCATGAAAACCAGACTCTGCAGTATTCAGTTACCTGCATCTATCCATATCTCCTTCTCCTACCCACCCTCACTCTCTCTCTCTCTCCACCTCTCTCCATCTCTCTCTCTCTCTCTGTCTCTCTTCCCCCACCCGACACACACACACACACACCACAATCACAATTTTCCTTCGAATAAAGGGATGAGGCAAGGTAGGCGAGGGTATCTGCACTTTAGTCCAGATAATGCACTAATGTCTCCCAGTTAGAACCTGCATGTTTGAACCATTCTGTTTTATTTTTTTAAATATATTTTATTGATTATACCATTACAATTGTTCTATTCCCCCCTTCATTCCCCTCCACCCGCACACTCCCTCCCCCATCATTCTCCCCCCCTTAGTTTATAACCACGTGTCTCAAGTTCTTTAGATTCTATATTTCCCCTACTATTCTTGCTCTCCCCCCTATCTATTTTCTACCTACCATCTATGCTATTTTCTGTGCCTTCTCCCCCTTCTCCTCCTCCCACTCCCCTGTTGCTAACCCTCCATGTGTTCTTCATTTCTATGGTTCCACTCCTGATCTAGCTGACCTATTGGTTTGCTTTTGTTTTAGGTGTGGTTGTTAATAACTGTGAGTTTGCTGTCCTTTCACTGTTCATCTTTTTCATCTTCTTTTTCTTATATAAGTCCCTTTAGCACTTCATATAATAAGGATTTGGTGATGATGAACTCCTTGAACTTGACCTTATCTGAGAAGCACTTTATCTGTCCTTCCATTCTAAATGAAAGTTTTGCTGGATAAAGCAATCTTGGCTGTAGGTCTTTGGATTTCATGATTTGGAATACTTCTTTCCAGACCCTTCTTAGTAGTGCCTGTGTTCCATTGCCTGTAAGGTTTCTTTTGAGAAATCCGTCTGACAGTCTGATGGGTACTCCTTTGTAGGTGACTGTCCCCTTATCCCTTGATGCTTCTAGGATTCTCTCCTTCATTTTGGTCTTGGCTAATGTAATTCTGATGTGCCTTGGTGTGTTCCTTCTTGGGTCCAACTTCTTTGGCACTCTCTGAGCTTCCTGGATTTCCTGGAAGTTTATTTCCTTTGCCAGACTGGGGAAGTTCTTCTTCATTATTTGTTCAAATAAGTTTTCCACTCGTGGCTGTTTCTTTCCCCCTTCTGGTACCCCTATAATCCGGATGTTGGAACGTTTAAAGATGTTCTGGAGGTTCCTAAGCCTCTCCTCGTTTTTTTGAATTCTCATTTCTTCATTCCTTTCTGGTGGGATGTTTCGTTCTTCCTTCTGGTCCCTTCCATTGATTTGAGTCCCAGTTTCCTTTCCATCGCTATTGGTTTCCTGGACATCTCCCTTCATTTCAATTAGTTTAGCCTTCATATGTTCCTCTAATTTGTGACGATAATCCACCAGTTCTGTGAGCATCCTGATAAACAGTGTCTTGAGTTGTGCTTCTGAGAGGCTGGCAATTTCTCGGTCGCTGAGAGTTATTGGCTCTGGGGCTTTGAGTTCTTCTTGCGCCATCTTTTGGGCTGTTCGTGCCTGTTAAGTAGCAGGATCAGAGCCCTAAGGTGTTCACTAGAACTGGGCAACTAAGTCTCTGGGTTGTGACGCTGTATGTGGGGGCGGGGTCAAAGAGGGACTATGGCGTCGCGTCTGCCACCTGCCGCCTCGGCCCTCACCAGGGTCGCAGCTGCTGCCGTCATTGGGCACACGCGTTTCGTCCCACTGCACACGAGTGTGCCACCACCGTCAGCCCTCGCCCCCTGGGGCCTGTGTGGTCTGTCTCACTGTGCGCGAATGTGCGACTGCGGTCAGTCTGCCCCGCACCCCAACTGGTTCTGGGCTGCCTGCGTGCCTAGGTCGGGGGAATCTGTCCTGCCCGACCCTGCTCGCTGCTGGCTCTGCCCCTCTTACCATCCCCGATGAACGGTTAGATGTAGTCGGACTTCCGTATAATTCAATTTTCTGTCCTTTGGCTGTGTCTTTGTTCTCCAAACCTTAGTTGTATTCAAACTTGGTTGTGGGAGAAGGCACAGTGTTTCCACCTATGCCTCCATCTTGGTGGAAGTCCCTGTTTTCTTTAAATTGAGGCTTTCTGTCATACACAGTAGTTGAATGGTGAACACCTACTTACCCTTCAGAACATGGCCACATAACTGCCTCCTCCACTACATCCTTTGTGCCCCTGCCCTGACAGAACCCCAGACAGCTTGCCATTCAAGCAAGCATACACTCACCACGCTCATCAATTTAATCAGGCTCCCTTGATGAGGCTCTCTCCTCCCTGAGCACAGGGACTACATCTCCTCCTTTTTTATTTCCCCAGCCTCTAGGCCAGAACTTGACACATAAAATTTGTGGTACTTAATGTTTAGGAAAAGAAAGAAGCAAGAGATAGAAAAGCAGGAGGACATGACAAGCCAAGAAGACAGGGATTGGAACCAAGAAAAACTACAGACCTACACCCACCTATATCAGAAGAGCTGATCTAATAGCTGGGCAAACAAGTGTTGTGAATAAACGGGCTGTTCATACACATTGTGAAAAATTAGCAAGAACAGTTAAAAAGCAACTTACAAGATCACATACTACAATTGAGATGTTACACTTACTCATCATTCATGCAACTGATATTAAACAAGCAACTGCTATACACCAGGCCACTGTGGAATATAGGCTTTAGGAACACAAATGAGGAATGTTAATGGCTGCAGATACAGAGAATTTCATGAAAGAGCTCTTTGGGGGACTGGAAATCAAAAAGCAGAGATGTTGCTCTGACACCTAAGTTTTGACTCTGCTTCTTCCTGACAGAGGATGGCATTGCCCTGCTGATGCTGAGCTTCATTCAAGAACTAAAAAAAAAAAAGGTAACAATCTGTAAAAGTTCTCTCCGAATAATCTAGTGAACCCTGCATATAAAAGGGTAATGATGTACCATGAATTCAGGTTTTCTCAGTTCTGGCGGGACCAGAGTGAACTCCAAGTTCCACCAACCACTGTGCTTCTATCACAGAACCAAGGAGCCAAGGAAACACCATGCCAAGACATGCTGTTCTGTTCGGGCCATCCCACTGCAGCAGGGAGTTTCTGCATCTTCATTTAAAGTATAAATTGGAATTTAAGTTCCTGAGTGTATGTGTACAATGGTCCCCTTCTAACCTCAAACCTATCCAAAATGCTTCAAGTATAAAAAAATATGTTCAGGTAGAGAGGGAAAACTTTCTCTGGGGAAGCTTTCTGAATAAGTTAAGTTGGGGATTAAATGAGACAAAAAGTAAGAGCCAGACTGGGGAAAAGGGGGAATCCCAAATAGATGGAGCCCTGCACACAAAGGCTCAGACACAAAACTGATGGGCTGCACGCAGGAGGCAAAGAACAGAAGAGATTGGAAGAACTGCAAGGACCGTGGAGGCTGCTGGCTTGGTGAGCCATCAGGAAGCTCAGGTTGGGGTAGGAAAATCAAGCTAATGGCTGAGGCAGTTGGCTCTGGGAGGAGATGAAGCCACATACTAGCAAGAACAACATCTATCCCATTCCTATGACCACAGGGAAAGAGGTCTCTTCTTTAGCATTAACCTCATCTCTGACCATGTGAAAAGAAGAGATTGTCTCACCTGGAGAGACCCCGAACTGACAAAACAACAGCTGGCTGAATGCTAAGCAGGTCATCCTTCATACTTCTCTACTTTGCCACACTCTATTCCATACTCAGTCTACCTCCAAAACCTGGTGATTTGTCCTGATCTATGTCTCTTGAATTCATACCCTTCTCTCTGACCTCCCCACCAGTGCTCTTGTGCAAACCATCAGCATCTCTCTGAACACTGCCAGAGCCTTCCGACTGACCTCCCCTATCCATTCTTACCTCCCAACCCTGTATTCTTTTTTCAAAATACAAACATGACTATGGACTGCATTCCCCTGCATCAAACCTTTCAGTGGCCTCCTACTGTTCTTAGAGGTGAAAGTCCTCATGCTGGCCAATGAGAGACCCTTTAGTATCTAGCCTTTACCTGCCCCTTCAGGCTTATTTACAACTCCCTCCTCATATTCAAGGACCACTGGCCTTTTTCCATTCCATGAAAAAACATGTTCCCTCCTATCATGGGGCCATTCCACAGCTGCTCCCTTTGCTCAGAATGGAAACCCCAATCCCACCCCCCATCTCCTCCTTTCAATCCCAGCTAAGAGTCACTTCCTCTGACAGCATCCCCTATTTCCCCAGACCAGATCCAGCTGCCCCCTAAAGGTTTTCACAGCACTATGACCTGTTTTTTAAATAGCACTTTACCTCAATAAGTAGTTATATTTTAGGTTTCTAAAAATTTTTTATCTAATATAAAATGCTCACCATTTTATCCCTAGGGCCCAGCACATAGTAAACCTTCAAAAATTCTTTGTTTAGTGAAAAATTAAACATGAAAGAGAAAAAATACTAATTAATCTAGAAGTGTGTGGAAAGATCAAGAAGGATTTTCACTAGGGCAAGTAGATTCATAATAATTAGCAGCCATGTTAATAGTTATTTTCAGTAGTAACAGAACTAATAATTAAATTTTCAGACTTTTGATCAAAATTAGAAGTGGACTGGCCTGCAAACCAAAGAGTTGCAGGTTCGATTCTCAGTCAGGGTACATGCCTAGATTGCAGACCAGGTCAGGTCCCCAGTAGCGGGGGGGGGGGGGGGGGGATGTAAGGAANGGGGGGGGGGGGGTATGAAAGGCATGAAAGGCAACCACACATTGATATTTCTCTCTCCCTCTCTTTCTTCCTCCCTTCCCCTCTAAAATAAATAAATAAAATCTTTTTAAAAATTAGAAATGGAAAAGGGAAAAAGTACATGACTTTGTAAGTTTCAAAACATAACAAGTTATACCATGCTAAGCTGGCCAAGGAAGAAACTAGGATCTCATGTGAATCAATTTATTTTATTCGGGGAAATTCCAAAATTACTCCTTTCACATAAGTCACCACAGGGGGCAAGAGCAACCACAATATCATTAACTTAAAATATAGGTTACGTTCATTTAAAATACATGAAACCAGCCATGGCAGCAGCAGTGGCAGAGGCAGCAGAAAATACAATATTTCAAATGTTTCCACCCGGTTGGGAAAAAGGCCAAATTAGACAGAGAGAATGACTGCCCTGCATCCTTCTAGGGCTCTGTGAAGGAATCACAGCAATGGGGGAGAGCAGAGAGGAAAAAATAAAAAGTAAAAAGAGCAGAGCAGGCAAAAAGTCATAAGATACATGTAAGTAAAGAGTTAGGGATTGAGGGGGCAGGAGGCAAGGGAACAGGCAAAAAATAATAATAATAAGATGGGTACCTAGAAAGGCACAGAGACCTGCAAAGTCTACAGTGTCTCCCCCCCCCCCCACTGGCTACCTGGAGACAGGCCCCAGGCTAAGGAAACTCTGGCAGTAATAAGGAGAAGCCTGTCCAAATTACCGTATTTTTAGGACTATAAGATGCACCAGACCATAAGACGAACCTAGGTTTTAGAGGAGGAAAATAGAAAAAAAATTCTTGAAGCAAAAAATGTGGTAAAATATTTAATAACCTGTGACCCTGCTCCACTGCCGCCACCCCCCCCAAACAGTGAGCCAGATAAGCTACATTTGGACTATAAGATGCACCCCCATTTTCTTCCAAATTTGGGGGTGCATCTTACAGTCTGAAAAATGGGGTAGGTAAGGCCACATTGTACTTGAGTTTTAACTCCCATTGGGACTCCCTGTCACTCCCTGTTACTCCCTCTCACAGACCAAGAACCAGTAACACTTCTGCTTTCCCCATAGGGGTCAGGGTAGAATCTGTCTTATACTGCATTATTGTCACAAGTTATCTTCCCCCCTGCCTGTATTCACACCTTTTGCCATGCAGTCTCTCTTACATGGTAAGAGTAAAATTAAAGTGGTAGAGTGCACTTTTCCACCCCTTGACTTTGGACTTGGCTTGTGATATGCCCTGGCCAATGGGATGTTAGCAAGTGCATCAGATTTGAAATACGCCTGTGTGTTTGGTTCACCTTTTGGAATTCTGCCACCAACCTGAGAAGACCAAGAAGGATGAGATACCCATGAAGCAGAATTGATTCCAAACTGCTAATTGGGCTAAAGCCAGCTATGCCCAGCCACACCTATGGGCTGGCAGCTATGTCAGCCAGTTATAGCTGATGTGCAGACATGTAAGCAAGAATAAAAGAATGGATTCCTTTTAACTTTTTATTTTGAACCACCTTTAACTTACCAAAAAGTTGCAAAAATAGTACAGTTTCCATATGTTGCTAACATAACCTTTTCCAAATGTTAATACCTTACATAGCCATAGACAGTTATCAGAACTGGGAACTTACCAATACCATTTACCAAACTATAAATATCCCTTTCAAACCTTACCAGTGTTTCCACTAAGGTTTTTTTTTTTGTTCCAGGATCCCATATAGCCTTCAGTTATTTTCTCCCAAGCATCCTGTAGTCAGCCAGTTCCTCAGACTTCCCCTGTCTTTTAAGACTCTGACACCCCAGGAATATTGATCAGGACTACCTGCTACCTTCTCAAGATTAAACTAAGGTTATACATCCTTGACAGATGCACCCCAGAAATGATGTAGGGGTGTTCTCCATGTGTCAAATCATAAGGTTTATGATGTTACTATGTCCTCTTACTGGTGATACTGGCCTTGATAAACTAAGAAAAGTAATTTCTACTCACTATAGCAAACCAGAATAATTGCAAATTACCCAACTGAGGAAAATAGTTTGGCAGTTTCTCAAAAAGTTAAACCCAGAGTTACCACATGAACCCAACAATTCCACATCAAGAAAATTAAAAACATATGTTCATACAAAAACTTGTGAATTGATCCTCATTACAGCATTATTTATAACAGTTAAATTGTGAAAAAAAAATTTAAAGTCCATCAACTGATAAAAGAATTTTTAAAATGTGGTCTGTCCATATAGTAAAATAATTAGCAGCTATTAAAAAGAATAAAATGCTGATATATACTATAACATAGGTGAACCTTGACTACATTACACCACATGAAAAAAGTCAGATACAAAAAGCCACATATCATTGTATAATTCCTTTTAAATGAAATGACCAGAATATACCAATCAAGCGACACAGTACATCAGTGGCTGTCAAGGACAAGGGGAAGGGAGCAATGGGGAATTACCACTAATGGGCACGAGATTTATTTTTATGGGTGATGAAAACATTCTAGAATTAGATAGTAGTGATGATTGCACAATACTATGCATATACTAAAAACCACTGAATTGTTCAAAGAAACCATGGGGAAATACTTTGAGATTACCCCAAACTCTTTTCTTCTCAAACCACACCGTTAGGGGAATCCTTCTGCAACAATAACTACTGTAGTGACAATCTAATGGCAATTTTCTACTTCCCTCCTTGACCTCACATTAATTGAAATTTTGCTGCATGAAAAAAACTGTCATTCATCTATTTAATATTTACTTATACTAGTATAGATTCATAGATTTCTCTTTTTTTAATTGTATCTTTTCCATTGCCATTTGGTCCCCTTATACTCCCCTTCTCCCCACACCCCCGCAAACGCCACACTGCCGTACATGTCTGAGAGGCCTTTTTCCCTCAGTCTCTCCACCCCCTCCCCTCCCCTGCTAGACTCATAGATATTTAATTCTATAAGTTATAATTCAAGCATTAATTATTTATTTTGTTGTTCAAATTGTTTCAGCTTTGGCAATCAGGAACTCCTTCAGATTGACTCTTGTGTCCCTTTAACGAGTACCTTCCCCCATCATTTTCTTTTTTCAGGTATTTCCTTACCTTCTGTTTCTATAAATTGTTCTGAGTTCATCCTGTAGTTTCCTTTCCCCAGCCTTGGAATCAGCTACTTTTCAAAGAACCCTCTTGTCTTTTCTTGAAGAACAGTGTTTAAAAACCAAGATGTGAGTGCTACATATGCTCATTACTGCTCGGTTGCCATTGTTTCTAGACTCTTTCAATGGACTAAGATATTTATGTATGTGTATACATATACATATATGCATTTATACACATATGTATTTCTGTATCTATTTGTTTATATTCCTATTAAAAACTAAGTTTATACTTATATCTCAGATCCAAATCTAACACCACAGAGTTCATCTGTCTCCCCCTTTTCTTGTTTATAACTTCTTTCTCCAACAGTGAGAAATCTGCTCTTCTTAATTCAGTATAATTATGTTATTTATTTGCAATACTTGGTTCATCTGTTAGCAGTGCCTGTGTTCCATTTTGTGGTTCCCACTCCTCCACATCTTGGTTTGTTTAATTGTTTTGGGGGGCAGGCATCTGAAGAGTATGTGAACTATTATTACAGTTCTAAGAGTCAGAGCTGTATGAAAAGAAACTACTGTTGTTTTAAGCCAAGTTTTGAAATGGTTTGTTTGTTTTGGCAATTCATGCTAATGGTCCTGAAAGAAGAAAGTTAGAAGTGTCCAACATTAAAAACAGTTCCTTTTTCTGAAATTACAATATATAGTTTCTACTCATATACCTTTTTAGTGTTAAAATGTCCTTTTATAAAATGAGATAATGATGATGATAAATGATAGTGTTTCCATGTTAAAGCCCTTAACTCAGTGAAGTAAAAAAGTTGGCCTCTGGTGCCTAAAATTTTCTTTTAAAGTTTTTTCTGGTCCATGAAACACCATAGTCTGGAAATCACCCATCTAGGGACATTTGAGAATTATTCCCATTGTACACTTTACATGAATGAATTTTATGGCATATAAATTTTATCTCAATAAAGTTGTTTAAAAAATAATTTCTTTAGATAAAGGTCCTTTTGAATCCTGAAACTGCAATTATCATATGCAATCCAAGGTGACAGCAAGTACTCTAGGGGCCGGTTAAGAAAGCTAAACTCAGAGTCTAAACCCAGCCCCAGAAGGACAGTTCTGGGCAGAGCAGGAAGAAGAAAATGGGCCTAGGAAAACTCAGGCCATGAAGCACCTGGGCAAGAGGAACCCCAGTAGAAGGACAGGTAAGAAATAGTGATCCAAGAGCTAAGAGCAAACATAAATGCTCATGAGAGGCAGGCAAGTAAGAGAGATAATTGAGGAAGGTCATTTGTAAGACCATAGGAAGTGATAAGGGTTAAGAAAAATACCCCCTCTAAAGCATTCGAATTTTAAAATATAAAAGCCAAAAAAAAAACCCGTCTATAAATGAAATTCAGCACACAGCCAATTTGTGACTGCTGGCAAAGTTTCACCTACTGACAAACTTGGCCTGATTCAATTTTTGTCCCAACTCGTCCCAGTGTCCAGTGATTAAAAACTTGTCTCTTCAGGTCATGGCCAGGTATCTCAGTTGGTTAAGAGTGTTATCCCATACACCAAAGTTGTGGGTTTGATCCCCAGTCACAGCACAAAGAAGAATCATCCAACGAACAAATAAATGCCTAAATAAGTGAAACAACAAATCGATGTTTCTTTCTCTCTCTCTCTCTCTCTCCCCCCCTCTCTCTCCCCTCTCTCAAATCACTAAAATTTTTTTAAAAAGTTAACTAAAAAAACTTGCCCCTCCAGGACTCACAGTGGCAGTACCCTCCTTGGTTAGCACCCACACTGACTGCCCTGCTTCAGTGGAAACAGGGCCAAGATGGATGCTGCAGCGCTCTCGGTTTTGCCTTAGGATCAGATGCCTCAGAAGTTATTTGGTTTGGGGACAGGAGAGATGAATGAGGTGTCCTCTGTAGGTTCCTGCCTGGAAACCACCTCCTCCAGGGATGTCTAGGCCCTTTCAAGTCACACCTGGACACAATGGCAGAAAATCAAGGAGTGCTCCGGCCCACAACCATGAGCCCTGGAAATCTGCTATCCACTCAGGTCTATCTTCAAGTGTCAGGTGAATTTAGCCAAATTCCGTTTTCTGCCTGACTCTTCAGGTCTTTGTGCCAAATGAGAAGACTACCATGTCTGCTTTCCCTAATTTGTTAGATTGTTGGGAAGAACAAAATAAAAAAAACACTGTGTCAGTTCTCAGAAGAAGTGCTTCAGGAAACACAGCTCAGAAAGCTAAATGTCAACCAGGATGAAACACACACATTTTATTTATCAAGTCCTATAGGGATGTGTTAACAACAGTAAAAATCCCCGACTATGCTATGCTTCTGAAAAGCAGGAGCCAACTACTTGTGCCCACAGCTCAGGCTCAACACCAGGCACAGAGTTGGCCTCCAGAAAGGAATGCCAGCCCCCTACCCCCACTCCCCAGACCAGAAGGAATAGATGGAATATAGAATAGGAAGCAATGCCCTCACCTCACCGGGGGCCTCCAAGCTCCTAACCAGGGCTGGTCAGAGCTAAGACTTTATAGGCCTGGTTGCCATGACTACCAGAGCCGTCTCTGACTGCTTTTTTATTCAATACCCCCAAACAAGTCCTGGCAAGACCCCTGCTTCACACAAATGAGCATCTATACTGTCTTGAAGGCAGGACTTGAACTGAACCAGTAATAAAAAAAATAAAATGTGCACAAACCTCTCTAGGGTGCTGACTCTGAAGTAAAGCTTAATGTTATTATTTTTGAAGGGAAACACAAATGGAGATCTGTTTTTAAATAGCAAAACATAGTGAACCAGTCTAGGTTGTAGTTAGTTGTATTTATGCATTTTCTAAAAGGACTAAAAAAATAACAAAAATGAGAAAAAAAATTAAAATATTCTCCATACTGACTTTTCACTCTAATTCACAGAATTTAGAATCTGGCCAAGGCCTTAGCAGAGTACTCTGGCACGGCTTCCAAACAAGAGTGGAACACTCTCACCTCCATTAAAGCCCCTCAGAACAAGAGCTTCCACCACTTTCCTCAGGGAACAGCTACCCTAAGAGTACCCACCACTCTTTGACTAACCCCCAAAATCTGCTCTGACCTAACCAACATCTCCTTCCCAGGCCTCAAGGACAGACAGCAGCTGGTCACCAGCCTCTATATACCAAATGCATAACAGCAGTGCTCTTCAGAGACAAGTACTAGTAATGCTACTTAAAAGATTTTCTGTGTGATAGTCCAAGAGGTACTCTGTGAACAGCCATCAAGACCAAGGCTCAAAGTAATCACATTCAGGTCACAATGAGGCTCTTTCCACAACTCGCTGGTCAACATTTAGTTAGGATTGGACAAGAAGATGCTCTTTTCTAGGCATTCCTTCTACCACCCACTTCTTACTGCACACCCACTGAGGGTCGCTTGCTGTGCTAAACGCTGGGAAGGACACTACAGGAACAAGATCAACTGCTGCCACTGAGAAGTACGAAGTAAAAGAGGGAGCGGGCCAATAACATTCAGAGTTTGGAGTCCAGAGAACATCTTTCAGGCAAGCAAAGAAGTGGGGATATTCAGGAGGTAATAAGTAGCTCCCTTTGAAGCATTTGGCGCTCAGCATGCCAAACAGGGAGAAAAGAAGCAGGGAGACAGGTTGGAAAGCTGCTATACTTGGCCTAGTCAGACATAGTAAAGGCTGAACCAGGGAAAATGGATCAAGAATGGGAAAAAATGAAACAGCAGTATAGCCTTTTAACCAGAAAACTAAAAATCCTATCATGGCCCTGTCAGTAAAGCACCAGACCTTTAAGCATGTGCAGTGACTTCTCCCATGAGCCCAGGGGACCTGTCAGAGCCCCAAATTTTAATAAAACCAGAAATGGAGTAATGGAGAACAGGGAAGAGGAGCAGAGGGCTACCTTCACCCAGAGACCTATGATGAGCATCTCACATTTCCTAGACCACTGATTTCCTCTGTTCCCCATGCTATCTTCACCTTCGATGTATCCCACGACCCTATTTAGCTGACAAAACACCCAGTGAGGCTAACAGCTTCAGCACGATCCCTTAATCAGGGTTCTGGGGCTTTTACACCCATGACAGGGATCTGGTTTTCAAGAAATCTGATGATTGCTGTAATCTACTCATTCCTGTCATTTTTCTTTCTTGTATTTTTTTTATAAGATATGCTCCCCACTTACCACATACTCCTTCATCCCTACAAAATCTTGAATATATTCAGACTTCCATCTATTTTCAGTTGTGTATATGTGTACATGTTAGGGGTGAAGAGACTGAGAAAAGTCTCTTAAGAGAAGAGAAAGGGAATTAACAAGAGACTAAGGGTCAGGCAGTTGGAAATAAACCACAGCACAGCTAGTCCTTCCAGCTCTCTAAACGCACTTAGGAACTGAGTCACATAAAACCGCATTTTAAAAATTCTTCTCTGTTCCTCTCAGGCAGATCTGGGTAGAAGGGAGCTAGAGGAAGCCCATAGTAGAGAGAGGTTTTAAGCCTCCAGAGTGTGTGTGTGGGTAAAATGAATATAAAATAAAATTCTCAGTATAATCGGCATTAACCATGAGATACTGGCAATAAACTTCACTTAATAATGACATGGGAGAAAAATGGCAAATTGGAACTAAAGGAGTTAAATGTGCTTATTTCCCATGGGGTCAGGAGCCTTAGCTCCATTATTGCTCATTTTCTGGAAAAGACTCTAGGAGATTCCAGAATGCCTGCATTTCCCACCCAGGCACAATTTCATTAGCAACTCATTAGCAGGAGTGGCAACTATTTATGACTCTTGTTTTTCATAGTATTTATTGGTTAATTGACAATTTGAACACAGGTTGACTGAAAACCAAATGAAAGCGCTAAAACCACTCATTAGTCAAATTTAAAACACAAATATTGTATTCTAAACATACTTTTTGTCCTAATTTATTTTCCTCAAACAGAAGGCATAATTTAATACGGGGGTTAAAAAAGCAAAGTGCCAAGACATTGTGCATTAATTTTCATCCTTTTTCCCTACCCCATCAATACCCAGGGATCCTGACACCATAATTGGCCCCATTTGTTCTCTTATACAGCACCTGTTACAGCCATGCCAGACATGATTCAATGAATTATTTCAAAACAATATCAGCTACTCCTGACCTCTACAATTTCCTCAATACCTGCTGCAAAAGCCCCTCAACTTGGATGTTACTGCAATGGAAAGAGGGAAATCTATAGGTATGAGTGGAGCAAACTTCCTATGACAGAATTTCTCTCTACATCCGCTGTAAAGTAGGGGGCTCTTAAGTTTTTGGGGGGAGCTTGGGACAGAATGTAAATCAAAGTGGGAAGAGGAAGATGCAGCAACAGAGAAGACAGTCAAGAAACAACTGATCCTAGGTGTTTCCCCCCCACCCCCACTGTGAGAGAGCCTCGCTCAAACACAGGCAAGTTGGCCCTGGCCAGGGGTGGCTCAGCTGGTTGGAGCATCATCCCATACACCAAAAAGGTTGTGGGTTCCATCTCTGGTTGGGGTGCATACAGGAGGCAATCGATCGCTGTCTCTCTCTCACAATGATGTTTCTCTCTTCTTTCTCTCTCTCTCCCTTTCTCTCTCTCTCTCCCTTTCTCCTCCTCTTCCTTCTTCCCTCTCTGTTTCTCTCCTCCTCCCCCACAAATCAATAAATACATCCTCAGTGAAGGTTTTTTTAAAAAAAAAATATGCTAGTTAATCAACAAAACGAGGTTAGTCACCTGAGCTTTCTTTCACCTGTCAAAGTGTAATGACGAGCTCAATTTATTGCCTCTTAGCTTAAAGTTTTGTGGGTTTTGGGGGGGGTTTATTTAATTCTTGTTCAAGTTCAGTTTTCTGTCTTATATTCCCAGCCCTGCCCCACCCCAGTGCCCCCCACCTTAGTTATTGTCCATGTGTCCTTTTTATCTTAAAGTTTTGGATCATCAGTATTGAGAGACCTACTAAGCAGTGCTGTGCTGTGCTTTGCTTCCCTCTCCTGCATTGTAGTTATAGCCTTTAGCATTTGAGTGACTTGGGCAGTTGTACCACCCAGTGATGGAGGGCACAGGCTAAGGAAGACCCAGGGTCCAGGTTCACCACTTAAAAGCTCATAGACTTGGGAAAATAACCTCTGTGGCCCATATACAGAAAGGGTCTCAAAGTGCCCACTACATAGAGCTCATAGAGTTCACTGTGAGGAGTAAAAGATGATGCATGTGAGATGCTTGGGGTTGATTCCAGAAAGCTCTCAATATTGATGCTTGCCTGGTTCTTGTCTCTCTCTGACTCACTGAATTTTCCCAACTATAGGACCATGATAGTCAGAATGAGTGTTAATAGGCTCTCAGTACACTCCTGATTGAGTTCTGTAGAAAAGTGAATACATGATTTTTGTAGAATTTTCATATCAGATGGCCTCGTCAAGGCTGCAAAAAGTTCAATAACAATGAAGGCTTCAGGGCATCCAAATTGAGAGGGCAGCAAATAAACTGGTTAAACCAGGCCTACACCTCCATGGAAACACCCACTACAGCTTTCCTTGGCTGGGACCATCAGCAGGCAAACCCATTTAAGATGGGGTGGGGAGGCAGGGGGAGGATCTCTTTCCCACTCCCTAAGACATTAGAACTGAAATCAGAGTCCATATTCAGCAGCATAACTTAGGCAAACATGGGGAAGATTTAAATAAGAACAACTGCCAGCCAGCAACAAGGAAGAAGGGTTTCAGGTTTCCTGATAAACTTAAATCACAGGCTTAAGTCAGTTTTGCAGCAATAAAGCTTCTAAAAGCAGATGCCCTGCTCTGGCTTCTTGCTTCTCTGGAGGCTGTGCTAACCCATATCCACCCAAGCATAGGCAACGAGGTCTGGATGTTTCAGGCCACTGAGCACAAGGTTGGTGCTCCAGCAAACCTGCTGATGTGTATACTTCCAGCAAGCAGCCTCTTCCACACCTCTACCCCATCACCACAACAGCTGATACCACCCTGACCTGGGTCTCCCTGCAGTGCTCCCAATCCTGAGCACATAATGTGATCTCTGCAACTGTCACTTTACTATGCACACTCTACCTGCCACACATCCTCAAATTCCCTACAGGGGACTCCGGTGGTGCTTAAAAGTTCTAGCCTTTGTTTTCCCTGCCTGTCATAAGCAGATTCACTTCCTACTGAGTACTTCTGATCTGGATCCTTTGATAGAAACCACTTCCCAAAAAGCCTCCAGAACACATTCTTTCCACTTCCCATTTCAAATTTGCAAAAGAAAAGGAAATCCCACAGAACTCCAGGAATACCAGCATCAGGAGCTAGAAGGGACCATAGGAGATCATGAGATCTAATCTCCACTGAAAAGATAAACGGTCTCTCCCTGTGCCAGGCCTCTGTCATTGTGGCCAGGCAAAGCATTCTCATGGACAATTCTGTTTGCCCTTCCCTTCTTAAAACCTTCAGTGGTTCTATGTTACCCTCCAAAGTACCAATGCCCTGCTGGTGTTCAAAGCCTACCTAATCCAATAGGCCCCCTGCCTGGTATTCTCTGTCTCATCTCCCCTAATCCACATTACCCCATGCTCTGGCCAAATGCACCCCATGCTTTCCTTGATCCTTGGTACTGCTTCATTGCTCCTCTTTGCTTGCTTTAAGCCTGTCAAATTCAAATCCATTTTTAATGACATAACTTGAATAATTCCATACAATCTTATACATTGTCCTTCCTTTCAATCTCCAGACTATCTTGCTTATTCCTGTCTAATGACACTTCCTCCACTTATTTTCTCTTAGTCACTTGGGTTATTACTCATTAAACGGACCTTTAATGACCACCTGCAACATGCAAGGTTATAGGAAAACTGAGGATGAGACATGGCCTCTCTACTCTTAGGGAAACCACTAGTCTAGTGAAAGAAACAAATCCATAAAAATATACTTAGTCAAAATTTTCCCAGTAGCTTAGAGTCTTCTTGAAGTCAGGACATCTTTATATTCCTTATGTTTCTAAACAGAGTGACTGGTACATAGAAAATGTCCATTATGTATATGTTTCCAAACAAAGATGAGTGATTTTATGGGAAGACAAGCAAACAATTTCCTCTTTCTGAAACGTGGAGCAGAGGAATGGATTACTACAAAGACAGTCTTTTAATTTGGGGCCAGGGGAATATAAAATTTAATAAATACAGTATAGGTATTTATTTTTTATAACATGTATTTTTAAATGTTTTAATTCCACAGTATCACCCCTCAACCCACAAAGAAAATGAAAGAGAGGTACAAAGACTAAGAATTGCACAGACAGAAATAGCAAGAGATTGAAACAGAATGGAAGAGAAGCATGGCTTAATTCTTAACTGTCAGTAAATCACCCACATCAGACTTCATTGTGGACTTCAAAGCATTATCACCTCTGATTACAGGCTTTGGTGGATGAACTATTGGTCATAGCTCTACAACTACTCTTATCATTAAACTTTCAAGTGCTCCCGAGTCCACAAAGCAGAAGTAAGAGAGAAATGGTGATTGGGAAGTCAACGATAAGAACCAGGTCACCTGAGACGAGCTGGTGAAGATGTTGAAATTGCATGGGAAATATTTAAGTATAAAATAACACTTCTGAGAAGGTCCATATCTTTCATCAGTTTCTTAGAAGAGATCTGTAAATCACCCTCCAAACACATATGTAAACATGCATACCTTGGAAAGAGGCTTTGAACCAATAACTGGCAAGGCCACGCAGCAACAGGCATTCTAGGACAGTGTAGGCAAGATGCAAACTAGTTCAAAGCCTCTGGGCATCTGATAACATCTATTAAAACTGTAACCATTCTCTCCATTTGACCCAGAAGATTCCACTTCTAGGGATTTATCCAATAGAGACATTTGCAGAAGTGCACAGTGATATATGAATAGAATGTTCACTATAAAATTTTACTAATTATAAACAATGAGAAACAACAAACTGTCATATAATTCAGCATATCCCTTTTGCAGAATACAACAGTCTTCAACAAAGAGGAGGGAGACTGACATAAAAGATGACTAAAGACTAAGCAAAAAGAACAAGTCACAAATATATAATTTTATATTTCTTTTTAAAGAGCATATATGTTAATGTGGCAGCAGCTAATTTTGCAGCTAGGTTTTTAATCTATCCAAATCCCCACATTAAAAAAGAAAAAAAGAGACTCAGATAGCAAAGCCAAACCCATAAGCAACATTTATGTCAAAACTAAGTGAAAAGATACCTGCAAATCCCCAACAGAAGCAGATGAAAACAAATCACCAAATGACATCAGATCTGCACAATATTAGTCTCTGTATGGGCAGACACAGGAAACAAGAGGTGTCTGACAGACTTAAGAAAAAGAAAATATTCACTAAAACAGCAGTCCCCAACTTCCAGGCCACAGACTGGTGTAAGTCTGTGGCCTGTTAGGGACTGGGCCGCACAGCAGGAGGTAAGCTTGAATGTAATGCACTTGAAAAGGTTGGGAACCACTGCACTAAAAAACACAGCAAACCATACCCTGGCTGGGTACAGCGCAGTTACTTAGAGCAACATCCTGATATGCCCAGGTTATGGGTTTGACCACCCCAGTCAGGGCACCTGTAAGAAACAACCAATGAATGCATAAATAAGTGGAACAACAAATCGATGTTTCTCCCACTCTCCCTTCTCATCCTTCTTCCTTTCCCCCTTTCCCTACCTACTTCCCTCTAAAATCAATAAATAAAGAGTAGAGTCCTGGACAGTGTGGATCAGTTGGTTGGAGCATCATCCCATACATCGAAATGTTGTGGGTTCGATTCCTCATTAAGGCACATACCTAGGTTGTAGTTCAATTCTCAATTGGAAGCAATCAATTGATGTTTCTCTGTTACATCAATGTTTCTCTCTCTTCCCCTCCCTCCTCCCACCCTTGCATTTCCTCTCTCTCAAAGCAATGAAAAAATGTCCCTGGGTGAGGATTAAAAAAGTTTTTTTAATAAAAAATAATTTTAAAAAAACACAGTGGGCCAATGGGAGAACTGCAGCTGAACCTAAGATTTTTCCAGTACAAAACTGGGCAAGTGCAGGAAGCCTGACCTAAGTTCTCAAGGAGCTGCACTAGCCCCACTGAACTTTACAATATAATCGATCAGCGCAACCTATCAGGACTGAGTCCCACACTGAGAAGACACTTCCAGGCGTGGAATCAAAATTGAGCAAAAATGGAATAATAATAATAAAGTAAGGAAAAGGCCCAGATATAAGTTGAGGGAGAAAACAGTGCCAGGAAACCTCACAGAGCAAGCTGCCAGGTTTTCAAACTATTGAAAACAACAGGAGAGGAAGCACTATAAATTTAGAAAAGGTAATTAAAGCCACGTTTCTTTCTAAAAGTTTTTTAAAAATCTAATTTCATGTAAAAATGAGCAACAGAAAAGTACTGAGGCCAAATCCTATGCAGTAGAGTTATTATAAGAAAGAAAAAAAGGATAAGAAGAATAACATCCCTACAGATAATGAAAGCAAGCCAGAAAGACATAGCCATTCTAAACGAGCCAAATGTATTTTTTAAATGATACAAGCTACTCAAGAACAAAAATAAGAAATAAAATGCCAGAACTCAAGGAAAAATTAGAAGTAGAACAACAAATAATCACACAGAAAATGCCTTAAGATACATAGAAGGTAAAAGGAAAATTTGAAAAATCAAAACAAAAGAAAAAAAAGTAGAATTTGTCAGAAACTGATAAATAGTGAAGACACACAAAGATGATCCAATATCGGATAAAGAAAAGTCCAAACAGGAAGAGAACAAATATCAAAAAGCATAATTCAAGAAAAGTCTCCTAAAATAAAAAGTTTTAAAAAACTATACATTGAAAGAATATACGGTGTACCTGTGTGCCAGAAATATCCAACAGCAAGACATATTCTAGTAAAACTATTGGATTTCATAGGAAAAGAAAAGATTTGGGGGCCTCTAAGCAAAAACAGCAAATGACTTATAAAATAAAGAAAATTAGACGGTCATCAGTGAGATAGAGCCTCTGATTAGGTTATGAGAGTGGAGTCCGCAGGAATGGGATTCATGACCTTCTAAAAGAGACGTTGGAGAGCTCTCCTCACCAGACACTAAATCTGCTGGGAACTCGGTCTTGAATTTCCCAGCTTCCGGGAGTGTGAAAAAATAAATTTATGTTGTTTATAAGCAACCCAGTCTATAGTATTGTGTTATAAAAGCCCAAACAGACTGAGACAATGCTAAATGGCCCATAATGACTGAAAAGTACATGTCAGCAACCAGAGCTGGTGAGCATTATCCACATAAACCTCTGAAAGGAGGATGTCCAGCCCAACCCAGACAGGTTAACTGCAGCTGTCTGCCTGGAGGCAGATGTATGGAAGCATGACTTTAAAATTTTTTCCATTCTCTGGAACTCTGTTCTTCCTCTGCGACATGAGGAACAGAACAAGGACATCAGTACAAACTGCTCTACAGACAAGCAATACACCAAGGACTTTTCTGAGTGTGTGGCAGCCACTCAGAGGCATGAAAATCATATGTGTGTTTAGTTTTCATGTCCACTCCTACTAACTATACAAAACTAAAAATAGTTCCCTAAAAATCAGGTACTACAGGATGCCCTAAGCACTCCCTACCACTTCCCTCGGCTCTGCAGACATCAATAATGAGCACATTACGGGGAATAAAACATGATAATACGATAATATTACATAAACACTACTGCATTTATGGGGAATAAATGTTGAGGTAAAGCAGGAAAACTGTTTATTTTCCATGATCTTGGGTTTCAATGCCCCATTATGCTGAATTGATTTTTAAATTTTACAAATCACTCAAATATTTCATATCATCATTTTGGACAGCTATGGCTGGCATAGTGACAGAACCCATAACAACCTTCCACAGACATCTGGAATTCACAATTTCCTTTATTATAAGGTTCCATTTTCCCAGGACAAAGGCACAGTAGGGCACAGAGAACTGGCAAGTTGTGATTCCCAACAGAATTTGCTACAAACAAGCCCATCTATTCTCTTGGCCTCTTGACACCCCAGGTCTTTCCAAGGACCCTAATATTCTCTCATTTAGTCCCTCTAAAGTTGCTTAAAAGTGACATAAAGGAAGCAACTATTTTGCAGCTTTATTCTTTTAATCTTGGTCAGCCAGACTTTTCCAGACATCAGTCTACTTCACTTTGTAATATATTAGATAAAACAACAGTACCAGAGTCAGCTCCAAGGCAGCAACTCTCAAGGGTTCTGCTGACATTTATAAACTGATCCTATTTCTTTCTTGTGTTTTATGTTATCAGCTAAACCCGTCAACTTAAATTATTGCCTTGTAACCAAATCAAAGTTATCTATTACTCTGGTATGTGTACATTTCTGAAGCTTTCTACCTATATCAAGTTTTGCAAAGGTAGAAAATAAGTCATAAACAAACAAATGGAAAACAGAATATGTTACCATTACTTTAGCAACAGAAGCTTAAAGTCAAATGCATTATTACATGGCAAGCCACTAAAATGGCTGAATATATAGACCTTGGGAACAGCAAAAGCTGGATGCACACATACGGTCATTTGCATACTGCCCCGTCCGGCAATCAATCTCCAAGCTGTGGTAGCTCAGAACATCTCCATTTAGAAGACTAAATGATTGTTTCTAGGGCCTATGACAGGTGGGTGGACATATGAAAAAATGGGGACATGATGTCAAAAAGGTCAGATTTATAGCCATCCCATTTTTTCATCAGCACAGTGACTAAGAAGCCAATTTCCCTTCAATTGGTATGGCTAACAGTCACTCTTATTCAAAGACCATTGTGACCCAAATTGAACAATAAAACAGACTCCAGCAAGAAATTTAAAAAGCAATTCCTTTCTCAGGGCTAATTCTGGTTCTTTAGCCAACCCCTCCTCCACAACTTAAAAACAATTTTTTTCTGGGATTTCATCTTGCTAAATACATGATACCTTTCTTTATGAACAAAACACATAATCCTTGTTTCCAAAATAAGTTACTTCAAAACTCTAAAAAATATAAAACTATGACATATATTTCAATTTTCCCCAAGTTTCTATTATGTAGTATACAAGACTTCCTCATTATTTCATACATTATTTCATACATATTTACATATTTTGCATATCTCACCATAGGCATCAGATAAATGTTCCCCACAACTTTCAATTACAAGCTCACAGTGGCTAGGGACAGTGATTTTTAAACTTGAGTATACAGTTCCCAGCATGGCAGCATGCCCCAGAAAAAACAGTGGCTGACTGCAGNAAAACTCTAAAAAATATAAAACTATGACATATATTTCAATTTTCCCCAAGTTTCTATTATGTAGTATACAAGACTTCCTCATTATTTCATACATTATTTCATACATATTTACATATGTTGCATATCTCACCATAGGCATCAGATAAATGTTCCCCACAACTTTCAGTTACAAGCTCACAGTGGCTAGGGACAGTGATTTGTAAACTTGAGTATACAGTTCCCAGCATGGCAGCATGCCCCAGAAAAAAACAGTGGCTGACTGCAGGCTCAGTGGAATGGGTAGGGGATTGTATGATCTACAGAGAGATGCTGAGACTTAAAAGAAAAATGATCACCTAAGACACCACCCATCAAATGGGACTGGTGTTTCTCTAAGCTCTTACCAGCTTTCATAACTGAAATCCTAACAGGCCCAAATCTAGGAAAAAAGGCCAGAGTCCAAACTACAAAAAAACTCCATTTTCCCAAACTGTTATTGTCTAGATTGTGACCCCAATCTAATGATCTTTGTAATTCTCTCTGGGAATTTCTTGTTTAATCTCCCTTAAGTTTTCCTAATAGCCACCACCATATCTCCTGAACTCCAAACTGAGGCCTCACCATATATCACAGGAACTTTCCTAAAAGCCTCCTCTCTGAATAATTCTGCACTCAACCTGAAAGGGCAGAGCAGGTAGGTGGGCACAACCCTTTGCAGAGGAACCAAAATAGTCACTGAGATGCTGAAATCTGAGGGCTATCAGGGAGACACTGCAATCCCACCCCACCCCCCAAAATCTTACCAATCAAATCTCACAGAGAGGCATCTCTACGGCTCAAATCTTCAGCTTATCCTACAACACATCCTATGCTTTAGTGCTTTCTAAGAGGACAGGATTACAAGATAGGAGGAATGGTGTATGTTAAGTGTGCCTTCCACTGTCCTCATTCCCTCTAACTCCCCGGACAAACTAAAACACAGAGCAAGGAGGCACATATCCAGATCTTGGATTTGGAAAGATTTTGTACGGCCCGGTGACCTTCAGTACAGCAAAGTTGTCTCTCTAGAGTCGCTTATGCAGTATGGCTATATTTCATGTAAAATCTCACATTCACATTTCTGGGTACATAACAAACAATATTTGTTTACTTTACACTCTTATGTCTCTAATATTTGGCTAATCTCACCTTTCCTGAAAAAAATTACAAAGAACTATAGAGAGCAAAATTATCATTGACAAAAAGCCTCCCAATCTCTCAACACACATGCACACACACACATGGAACTCCATTTCTGGAGTCATCTCAACTCTTCTGGAGCCCTAATGACTTGATTTTCACACTACAGGTCCTAAAAGCCAAAGATTTTCCCATATAAGCTTTACCAGACCTATTTTCTCCATGCCTTCCATTAGCGAAAGTCGGACAGGAGAAAGCAAGATCCAGCCTGCAGAAGCCACCATGTGATCAGCTACAGCTCCTCTGCTACGAAGCTTAGCCTCAAACCCTGCATGTCAACTCCTCATCATTTCCAGTGGTTGGAGAACCACCACCACATGGCACACATACAAATTCCAGGCAAGAAGAGACAGAGAAACTGGCTTTGTTGCCAATAGCTTTAGCTAGCAATATCTAGCACTTTTCATTTGATGACTTTAATAAAGCAGCAAAATGATAACAATCATCAAGCAGCGATTTAAAAGATATATAGAAAAGGAGGTTCTGTTTCCACATTAGCCATCAATTAAGGCAGATCAGCATCAGCCATCCACTTTTCAGATTGGCAATGTCCAACAGAATATTCTGTGATGATATAAATGCTCTAATTCATGCTGTCCACCAAAGCCCCAGTCACACATGACTATTGAGCAATTGAAATGTGACTAATGAACTAAACTTTAAATTTGGTTTAATTTTAACTAATTGAAATTTAAATTGTCACAAATGGCTACTGACTACCATATTAAAGAGCACACAACATCTTCATTTCACAAATGGCACACCCCTGGAGTCCTGTGAGGACTTCAAACATCAGATGGGAAATGGCTTTGAGAGGCATGATGGGCAGCACGAATATAAACTGGAATCCTGAGGTCTTGCAGCAGAGGCCCCTCTAGGGAACTGAAATCTGGTTTACAGCACAGAGTGTCTCCTGCCAGTTCCAATTCAGAAGAACCGAGCCGAGGAGTGAACAAGAGCGGTGGCTCTCCAGAGGAGTCAAATAGGAGGCCAGGGATCCATTAGTACTATATCTCTTCTAAGGACAAGAATTACGGGTAATTCCCCTCTCTTCACAGCTAATTGTTAAAGCAGGTACCTATTCCACGAAACAAAAATGCTCAAGGGCCATCTCCGTAATTTAAAGGAAGGCTGAGCGTAAGTGAATGCAAACATAAATACCGGATAAAAACAAGTACAGAATACCATAACCTCCCAAACAATTCAGATATCCCTTTCAAAGACAGAGCAGGGTGTGATAGAAAATAACTTAGTGACAAGGGGCATTATTACTTTTATTACTAAAAGTAATAATGCACTGCCCTGGATTTCTTTAGTTCAGGTAGTGGCAAAAAGAACTAAATGGAAAATTAAACTCCGCTGAATGGCTTCTTACAAGACTAATGGAAACCAAAAGGTTCAATGAAGCAAGAAAATTACTTCATAATCAATTTTAGTCATATACAGCCTTGTGGCTTTCCTCCCCTTCCGAGGTCTGAAGGAATCATCTCCATTAGCAAATGTGCACTGGCTACACCAACATTTTCTGATGACTTTTTTCTTCCTTGCACCAACCTCAAAGTCCCAAGAAGAGAAAAAACAAAGAGAACAGATAGGAAAATCTGGGGTATCTACCTTCTCTCATGCAACCACAACTAACATCTCTGAGCAAGCCTCCTAGGCCTATATTTACACTTCTGGTCTCAAAAGAATCTGTTATGTAACTGAAGGCTACCATTTTCTATGGGGGTTGACACATGTTATTACACTTGGCAGTGGATTGTGAATGATGGATTTGTCTCCAAATAAAACTATACATAAACACAAAACTTGCTGGATACACATTTTACCACCCACTGGACACACTAATGGGAACAGTTAAACAATTCATTAGGTTTTTCATTAAAAAGTCAACATGTGTCCATCCATTCTCACATTGCCACAATGCATACAATATGAACACAAGTAGATCATTCTAGATGAAAAGCTATGGTCTAAGGTAGTCTTGAACAATAAAAATACTGACTAGTTAGAATGTGCCAAGTCCTGATCAGAGTTTTCAACTTTAATCTGACTACTATTCAAGTTCCTGTCAAAACTAGCCTGAGAGAGCAGACATCTGAGGAAGGCAATCTAAACCACAGGCTCTTTCTCCAGTCTGCTCAGTGCATTCTGTATTACAGTCCACTTAAAACCACAGAATGCTTACTGGGTTTGTCCCCCACAAAACAAAATTACTCAACCCTGCTTCCTTTAACCTCAGCTTTTGTTCAGGGTCTATATAAAAACCAAAGTGAAAAAAATGTTTTTCTAGATTTCCAGAAAAAAGTCTTGTTAAAGGTATTGTCTATCACATGATTTAATGTCTAATGTAAAAATGCTTTTTAAAAAATTTCCAGCCAAGATGGTGGCATAGGTAGATACGCTTTGCTTCCTCACATAACCTAAAGAAGGACAACAACCAATTTAAAAACAAAAAACAAGGGGAACTGCCAGAAAATCAAGCTGCATGGAAGTCCGACAACCCAGAAGTTAAAGAAGAAACATTCATCCAGACTGGTAGGAGGGGTGGAGATAGACAGCCAGGGAGGAGAGGATGTGCAGCAAGGCAGCAGCTCGTAGACCTTAGACGGTACCACATTGGCATGCAGATAAAGCAAGAGGACCACCTGGGGAGTGAGACAGACCATGCAATCCAGGGTTCCAGAGCAGGGAAATAAAGCCTCACAACAAACTCACAACTATCAACAACTGAATCTAAAAAACAAACAAACAAAAAACACAAAGCAAGCAAACAACTAGAACAGGAACAGAATCACAGAATTGGAGGTCACATAGAAGCTTATCAGCAGGGAGGGGGCAGGGCAAGAATGGGGGAAAAGGTACAGGGAATAAGAAGCATAACTGGTAGGTACAAAAAGACAGGGGGTGAATAGTATAGGAAATGGAGAAGCCAAAGAACTTTTATGTCCGTAGGTCCCACAGACATGAAATAATGCAGGGAGGATGCTGGAAGGAGGAGGGATACAGGGCAAGAAGGACAAAGGCGAGGAAAAAAATGAGACAACTGTAATAGTGTAATCAATAAAATATACTTAAAATGCTTTTATATCTGTTCTTACTAGTAGCAGGAAAGAAGTTTTCTCAGCAAACAACCAATATAATTATTGGCTGTTTTATTAGATAATAATTATGTGATTCATTATATTTCTCCTTTTTCTTAACTACCAGGACATTCAAAATTACATTTAATGTTTAGGTCCTGTAACCAAGTAGCTAAGGTGGTTATTACATTTGTTTTCCTCCATCCTACTCCCATAGGGAGTTTAAATAAACTTTAATTTATGTTTAAACAGTCTTCTACACATATACATCTTTTACTAAAGTTCTAAGTTTACTAATTAAGTTGTTTTAATTAGCAGTCAGCCTCATAAAAGAGTTGTACTACCACACTATGAACACCACATTACCAGTGTTATCACAATATGGTATCAATGATAGTTCACTTGATAAATTCCCATCCTAAAACAGATATTCAAGAGATAAAGTGAGTTTGGACAGGGCAATGGGAAGAAAGGCATGCAAAAGGGCACGATATCCCTCAGGAACGATGGGAGTAGGGCAATGTCCTCTCAGAAAGTTGGACTACAATATAAATTATAAACAGGGCAAATATTACTTTTCACAGAGGGCTCAAGTGACTTGCCCTAGCCCTTGGCTCTCTCCACTACACCACACAGGTGTGCCACGAGCCACTGCTAAGAAGAGAGCCTTCACAGACCGTGTGGATAGCTACAAAGACCACAGAAGACAACCCTCGGGTGACAGAAGCTACACCTGCTAAAAAATGAGGTCACCTCAGGCATTCTCACTGAACTTAGTAAACATGCACACAGTAAATCATGAGACTTCTAACCTCTAAGGGGGTAAGAGGGAATAAGGCAGAAAAGAGGAAACTAGCAGTTACCAATCACCAATTGGTGCTAGGCACTGGAATAGCTGCTATACACATCTTACTTCATTTTCACAACAATGATTCTATTCCAAATCTCTGATTTGATCTTCCACTTCATCTGCTCCACTGCCAATACCCTGTCATGTATTCTTCATTTCTGACTGGTTATTTTTTATATTTTCTAGTTCTGTTTTTATGTTTCCTCTCTCTTTGTTGATGTTCTAAGTTCATCTACTCTTCCCCTAAGTTCATTGAGCACCCATAAACCAATGTTTGGAACTCTGCACCTGGTAGATTGCTTGTTTCCATTTTCTTCACTTCTATTTTGGGAATTTTATCTGTTCTTTCATTGGGACATGTTTGTCTCCTCATTTTGGCAGCCTCCCTGTATTGGTTTTTATGAATTAGGTAGAGCTGCCCCATCTCCCGGACTTGGTAGGGTGTCCTTATATAGTAGATGTTCTGTAGAGTCCAGTGACACAGCCTCCCTGATCACCTGAGTTGGGCACTCCAGGTGCATACACTGTGTTGGCTGTGTTCACCCTTCTGTTGTACTTGAGCCTTGATTGCTGTTAGCACATAAACGGAAGGGATTTACCCCCCAGACTAATAAGCTGAAGGACTATGTACAACCACTGTGGAGGATCAGCTGTGTAGGGGCTCACCCCATGGAGCAGAACTTACTTCAGCAGGACTCTGGTGCCCACTGTGCTTGCCCCTTTAGTGTGTAAACTTGTGGAGGTGACTCTGGAGCCTTCCGGGATGTGCAGACCAAGGTCAGCCACCACCTGTGTCCTGCCAAGGGCCATCCAGCATGTGCTACAAAGGGATCTGCAGATGGCTGTTGCTTGTGCTGGGCTTGGAGGTGCTGTGAACCAAAGTCATCTACTGCTAGTGCTGGGTCACTTAGCGAGAGATACTGGGCATGATAAGGCCAGATGCTGCTTGTTTAAGATTTTAGGAAAGTCTGAAGCATGAACCCAAATAGGTCATTCATATGTAAAAGCCACTGGAAATGGCTTGGGTGCACCCACAAGTTACATGGCACAGTGCATCAGGAAATCACCAGAGCAGGGCAAAGAGTGTGAACCAAGTTGATGAATCAGATGTGGTTCACAGCTGCTGGCTCTGTGGGGGTATGGCTCAGCAAAGGAACAATGGCCTCTGCCAGCACTTCCATCTGAGAAAAAGCTGCCCCTCTAGCTCTCACCCTGATGCTAAATAATTCACTTCCTCCCCATATGTCCTTGGTGCCTTTTCAGCTGCTGCCCCAGCACTGAAGCTTAGAGCAAGTCAGTCCAAGTAAGTCCACATGCAGGCCCATTAAAAGCAATGCCTGGGACTCCAGAAGCCTTCTGTCTCCCTCAACCACAATTCCCACTGGTTTTTACAGACAGAAGTTATGGTGACTTCTCTTCTTGGAACTGGAATTCTGGGCTGAGGAGCCTGATATGGGGCTGGGACCACTCACTCTTCAAGGGAGACCTCTGCAGCCAAATGTCCTTCCTGATTTTTAACCACCGCAAGTGGGTGCCAGACCAGCCTGTTTCACATTTCTACCCCTCCTACCAGTCTCAATGTGGCTTCTTCTTAATATTCTCAGTCGTAGGACATCTGCTAGATTTCTGGGAGTTCTGAATGTTGCGCTATAATTTAAATGTAATTTTGATATGGCTGTGGGAGTATTCCAGTACTACATTTACCTGTGCTGCCTTTTTGACCAAATTGCCAACCATTATATTTTAAAAATCAAACATTACAGGAATATATAATCATCCTATTATACCTATTGTTATCACTTTTCTTCAAGAATTATCAAGAATAATAATTAGCCCTGGCTGGTGTAGCTCAGTGGATTGAGCACGGGCCTGCGAACCACACGATTGCGGTTCAATTCCCAGTCAGGGCACATGCCTGGGTTGCAGGCCAGTTCCCAGCAGGGGACTCATGAGAGGCAACCATACATTGTTATTTCTCTCCTTCTCTCCTTCCCTTTCCCTCAAAGGATAAATAAATAAAATCTTTAAAAAAAAAGAATAATAATTAGCCCTGGCTGGTGTAGCTCAATGGATTGAGCGTGGGCTATGAACCAAAGGGTCACGGTTCGATTCCCAGTCAGGGCATGTGCCTGGGTTGCCAGCTGGTCCCCAGTGGACACCATGTGAGAGGCAATCACACATTGATGTTTCTCTCCCTCTCTTTCTCCTTCCCTTCCCCTCTCTCTAAAAATAAAGAAATAAAATATTAAAAAAATAGTTAACAGTTTTCCAATATACACTCATATATATTTATCACTAATAATTACTTCAAGAATGGAATCATACCATATTTTGCTATACAGCATGTTTTTTTAGCATCTAGCAGCATGCCTTCAATATCACTCCATGTCAGCACATGTACATGTGCCTCATTCATTTCTCAACAGTACCATAGTATTCTACTGCAGTGAACAGAAGCCAATATAATTTTAACAGACAGGAATTATGTAGGTCAGGGGGCAAGAGAGTAGAGAAACAGAAAATGGAAAAGAAGCTTCAGAACAAAAAGTAACCTGAACAAAGGCAGGAAAGAAAGTAGTCCAGGACACAACAAGGAAATGGAAGCTGTCCCATGGCTAGAACACAAGGCAAGTGTGTATAGGGCCATGGGAGATAAGAAGGAAAGAGAGAAGCTGTGGGGCCTCACAAGTGAGGTTGACAAATTGGAACTTAACTCTCTAGGTAACAGGGAATCAGTCTGGTTTCTTCAGGGGAAAATTATATCACAATAAGAATAGTAGTTACACCAATTCAGTAGCCAATACAGTGTATATGATGCACTGGGAGGTAGACATACCTGGAGTTCGGGAAACTGGGAAAAGAGCCATAGCTCAGTAAGAAGTCAGGGTGGGAATGAGATGGAGCAGTGAGAATAAAAATAAATAATGGGACATGGCAAAGCAATATCACTGATGAGACTGGGCTGGGGGAAAAGAAAGGGAGGGAGATGTCAAAGTTTCAACATGAGGTAACTGGGAGAATGATAATGCCATGATTAATGGGAAGAAGAATGGGTTTTATAGAAAATGACCTTGAGTTTGGTTTAAAAGAGCACGTAGCACCAGCGGTACAGGTGGATAAATTATCAGGCAGCTGAAAATACAGGTTAGGGACTCGAGTGAAGTTGAGGCTGGAAACACAAGCTTAGGAGTCCTCTGCATGGCAGTAAGGGCTGGATCCACAAGGCAGAAAGCTGAGAGAGAAAAAATAATAGTTACAACATAACAACATAAAGCTGAAAGGTAGGAGGGAGAAAAGGAGTCAGAGAAGAGGTAAGAATGGACTCCATTGAAAAAACAAATGTAGAAGCAATATCCCAAGTTTAACTTCTACATAAATAAGAGTTATTAAAAATAATAATAAAGTATTATATTTATAGGATTTCTTCCTTCTCCCCTCTCCCAGCTCCACATCCACTCCTGGGCTAGCAATCAGACATGAACGCCAGCCCTGACCCCAGGACTCTGTCTTCCAACCACTAGCCATCTCTTCATTCCTAATCCAACATTGTACTATGGTCCTATGGTCCCACCTCTTTCCCCGAGGTCCATCCTGTGTTGGGGAGATGAGGCCATAAGGACACAGAAAGACTATAAGAACCAATATGGAGCTGATGGGCCATAAGCCTGGGTCCCAGAACTAAAACAACAACTTATGGGAATTGGGGAGCAATCAATGAACCAAAGTGGGTAATACTGGTTTAAGTTCTTGGGGGCAGGGGGCTGTGAGGCTATGGGAGGGAGCTTCCAGAAGTAAGAAAAGGCCACATAGCTCTCAAACAATAGGGAGGGGGAAAGCCTCTTCAAGGTAAAAGTTACCAGACCATCTTCCCCATGTCCAAAATGGCTACATGTGGCAAGTGTCCAGGCACCCATCCACTTCCAGGTGCCCACACTCTTTTTCTAACAAGGCAGCTGAGGCAGTTAGCATCCATGTCTACCATAACTTGGAAACCTCCTTGCCTAGACCAGTACACTTCTGCTCCAGACTCTATCTTCACCCTTTCTTTCCATTTTGAGCTATTTTATTAAGCCCGTCAAGCTGCTACCTCTGGAGTGCAGGCTCATCTGAAAAGATGACACAGAATTCTGACCCTCTGCTTCCTGCTGCTGCTCTGCCCACAGTGGTTCTTTCACTCACTCATTCAGCAAACATTTGCCGACTACTGACTGACTGAGTGCCCTTTCCTTTCTGTCATTCCTCTGAAAAAGAACAGTAAATTAAAAAATATCATGAAACATTTTCAAAATGCAAATCACTCCTGATCAGTTGATTAAGAATAAAGCCTTTCTTTATTCTTAATCAACTCCTTTACTCCCCATGGGAACACGTGCCCATGTCCTCAAATGCCAGGATTCAGCTCATTATATCTGAGCAGTAGAGTGTAACTTCCTGTGCCAACTCCACCAGCCCATCTAGTTCCTGTCCATCATCTTGGCTTCTAAGAACAATTTCCAGGGCAATGATGTGAAAACTAGTCCTGAAGAAGTACAAGTATGCCATCCACATGCCTTAAGTTCAAGCTTTTCCAGCTCAACTGCCAGCTAGACTGCCTATAGTGTGACAGATATGCTCAGATCCCCCCTTCAAGGAAAGATTTGCTCCAGTCAGCAGGCAATCCACAGTGTCAGTCCCTTCAAGGTCTGTCTCATGCAGAGAGCTACTTTAATCAAGGTCATGACCTTTGGAAACAGCCTGTAACTATGACTGAACCAGGCATGGGTAGAAAAACTGAACCATTTTGGCCTAATGTAGGACAATATGAAGGACAATACTCAATGCCCATGGCTTTGTTGGGCTTGCATCACAGTTTCACTATTTCTTCTGTCCTATCTTGCTTCATCCAACTTTCTTTCATCTGTGTTGATCCCTAATAAATACTAGCCTCTATCTCAGTTTCTGCTTCAGGAGAACCCAATTAAAGATTTTCAGACTTGTGAAGCTGCTACACATTGGGGGCCCTACTTGTGGCAGGACCCCAAGCTCTCATATGGCTAGACCACTGTCTTAGAGGAAGGAAGCAGAAAACAAGAAATATTCCCTCTGTGACTATGAAACATTTGGAGGATTTCTCCCAAAAGATCTTTTGTGAACTGAACTAAAAAAGCAAGCAAAGATTTAAGTATCTAGTACCACCCACCAATCATAACCACATTTCTCTAGCTAGCATGCTCTACCTCTTTACTCAATCACTAGTTCAGATAACATATTCTCACTGGGACCTCTGACTCCCCACTCCTACTGGAGGCCTGGCCTTCTACACCATAGAGCATATAGAAGCTATGAGATGGGGTCTCCCCAACTTCTCCCTTCCAAATGGATGGTGTCCACCTTATTTCTTAACCACCCTCTCTCCTGAATCTTCCACCTGTCCCTGTATACCACATCATCAGCATTTATACATACCCTTCAGTTTCTTCAACATGGAAGAACTTTGAAAACATCATGCTAAGTGAAAGAAACCAGGCATAAAAAGTCACATTTTGTATGACTCCATTTATATGAAATATCCAGAATAGCTAATCCATAAAGACATAAAAGAGTTTGGTGATTGCCAAGAGATAGGAAGAGGAAGTAATGTGGAATAACTCCTTAACAGGTATGGGGTTTCCCTTTGGGGTGATAAAATTGTTTTGGAACTAGAGGTGGTGATTGCGAATGTACTAAATGCCACTGAATTGCTCACTTCAAAACAATTAACTTTATCATTGGCAAATATGTAAGGGTTTGATCTCCAAAATATATAAAGAACTCAAATGACTCCACCCCAGGAAGACAAAAAATTTAAAAATGGGCAAAAGACCTGAATAGACACTTCTCCAAGGAGAACATACAGAGGGCCCTGAAACATATGGAAAAGATGTTCAACATCATTAGCCATTGGAGAGATGCAAATTAAAACTACAATGAGATACCACTTCACACTGGTGAGAACGGCCATTGTAAACAAATCAACAAACAAGTGTTGGAGAGGATGTGAAGAAAAGGGAACCCTAGTGCCCTGTCGGTGGGGAGGCAGATTGGTGCAGCCACTGTGGAAAACATGTGTGGAATTTCCTCAAAAAAGTAATAATGGAACTGCCTTTTGACCTGGCAATTCCACTACTGGGATTATATCCTAAGAACCCTGAAATACAAATCCAAAAGAACCTATGCACCCCAGTGTTCACAGCAGCACAATTTACAATAGTCAAGTGCTGGAAGCAATCTAAGTGCCCATCAGTAAATGAATGGATCAAAAAACTATGGCACATTTAAACAATGGAATACCATGCAGTAGAAAGACAGAGCTCTTACCCCTGTGACAGCATGGATGGAATTGGAACACATTATGCTAGGTGAAATAAGCCAGGTGGTGAAAGACAAATACCATATCTCACCTTTAAGTGGAACCTAATCAACAAAACAAATGAGCAAGCAAAATATAACCAGAGACATTGAAATTAAGATCAAACTGACAGTAACCAGAGGGGAGGTAGGAAGGGATAATGGGCAGGAAAGGGGAAGAATTTTCAGGAATAACTATAAAGGACACTTGGACAAAACCAAGAAGGGGTAGGGTCAGGGGAGGAAGATTGGGGTGGTAGGGGGGGGAAATGCAGACAACTGTACTTGAACAATAGAAAAAGAAAAGAACAATTAACTTTACAAGAATTTCACCTCAGTTATTTAAAAGGACATAATAAAGAAAAGAGAAACTTTCCTACATCCCTTCTCAGTATTAGCTTTTCTCATTTCCTTTCCTTTCTCTTATACTGAGAAACTTCTCAAGGGTTGTATACATTTGAATGTACCTCCTCACCTCTCACTCATTCCGAAGCCCACTCCACTCTACTGACACCGAGTGAGAACCACTGGTGCTTCTTACTCTTCATCTTATGAGATTTTGTGGCAGCACCTGATACGAATGATCAGTATCCAGTCCTAAAGTACTATGCCCTGAGTCCTCAAGACTGCACACCTCTGATTACCTTCTACCTCTAGAGTCTATCCCTCTACAGATTCCTTGGCTTATCCTCTTCTACCTACCTATAAGAGCTGAAATTTCTCAGAAGTCAATCCTTGGATCTTCTCTGGGGTTCATCACACACATATACAGAGGAATGCACAAAAATAAAATTAGAAAGATCTGCTAGATAACAAAATATACTACAAAGTCTATATATTAAAATGGCATGGTAACTACTACATGAATAATAGAATTAGCAATGGAACAGGAAAATATTTCCAAAATAGACCCAAATACACATGGAAATTTAATAGAATCTCATATCTGTGGGGAACGGACTTTTTTAAAAAAAATTATTTAACTCTTCTTCAAGTACAGTTTTCTTTCCTGTATTCCCAGCCCTGCCCCCCCAGTGCCCCCCACCTTAGTTATTGTCCATGTGTCCTTCATACTTGTTCATGTGAGTCCCTCCCCTTTTCCCGTGATTCTCTCCCCTCTGGACCCCGTCAGCATGCTCTGCATTTCAGTGTCTTTGGTTACATTTTGCTTGCTTGTTCATTTTGTTGTTTAGATTCCTGTCAAAGGTGATATCATATGGTATTTGTCTTTCACCGCCTGGCTTATTTTGCTCAGCATAATGCTTTCCAGTTCCATCCATGATGTTGCAAAGGGTAGGAGCTCCTTCTTCCTTTCTGTAGCATAGAATTCCATTGTGTAAATGTATCATAGTTTTTTGGTCCAGTCATTGACCGATGGACATCTAGGTTGCTTCCAACTCTTGGCTATCGTGGATTGTGCTGCTATGAACATCGGGGTGCATAGGTTCTTCTGGATTGGTGCTTCAGGGTTCTTAGGATATACTCCTAGCAGTGGAATTGCTGGGTCAAAAGGCACATCCATTTTTAGTTTTCTTAGAAAATTCCATACTGCTTTCCATAGTGGTTGTACCAGTCTGCAATCCCACCAACAGTGAACTAGAGTCCCCTTTTCCTCACAACCTCTCCAACACTTGTTGCTTGTTTCTTTGTTTATGGTAGCCATTCTGACTGGTGTTAAGTGGTATCTCATTGTGGTTTTGATCAAACTGACAGTAACCAGATAGCTATCTCTGATAACTAGAGATATCGAGCATCTTTTCATGTGTCTCTGGATCCTCTGTATGTCCTTCTTGGCGAAGTGTCTGTTCAAGTCCTTTGTCCAGTTTTTAATTGGGTTGCTCGTCTTCTTTGAGTGGAGTCAAGTGAGTTCTTTGTATATTTTGGAAATTAAACCTTTGTCTGAGGTATCATTGGCAAATATGTTTTCCCAAACAGTTGCTTATCTTTTTATCTTGATACTGTTTTCCTTGGCCATGCAGAAGCTTTTAAGTTTGATGAGATCCCATTTGTTTATTCTTTCCTTTATGTCCCTTGTTCTAGGGGACATATCAGTAAAAATGTTGCTGCGTGGAATATCTGATATTTTCCTGCCAATGCTCTCCTCTAGGGCTTTAATGGTTTCCCGGCTTATATTTAAGTCTTTTATCCACCTTGAATTTATTTTGATGTATGGTGTAAGTCGGTGCTCGAGTTTCATTTTTTTTGCATGTAGCTGTCCAGTTCTCCCAACACCATTTGTTGAAAAGGCTATCTTTACTCCATTTTATGTTACTGCCCCCTTTGTCGAATATTAATTGACTGTAGAGATTTGGGTTTATTTCTGGGCTCTCTGTTCTATTCCATTGGTCTATGTGCCTGTATTTATGCCAGTACCAGGCTGTTTTGATTACAGTGGCCTTGTAATACAGTTTGATATCAGGTATTGTAATCCCTCCTACTTTGTTCTTCTTTCTCAAAATTGCAGCTGCTATTC